>NC_058040.1:1522500-1710000 GCF_019176455.1 Solea senegalensis
ATCATGTGACATGAAATCAAAGCGCAGAACCCCGCGTCACTCACCGGGGCTGTTGGAGGAGAATCTCGCCCGGCGAGGAGCAGCCTCCTCCGGCAGCGTCTCAAAGCACACGGCGGAGCCGAGGACGGAGAGGAGGAGGAGGACAGAGGAGGCGCGCAGCATGATGATGAAGATGGAGATGAAGATGAGGATGACGATGAAGGTAAAGTGCTCCTGCTGCTGATGATGATGATGATGATGCTGCTGCTGATTCTCTGACCTCCGCTCACATTTATACACAAACACCGACATCAGAGCGCGCAGCAGCTCCGCGGGAGCGCGCACTCAGTTAATGGTTAATCCCTGGTTTTAATTAACCTGCTGAGTTAATCTGATCTTTCCACTCACTGAGGTGTTTTAGTTTCCCCCTTAAAGCATTAGTGACGTCACTGGTCACGTCACGTGTTTCCTTAATTAAATCACTTTGTGTCACAAAGTGTAAAAACAATTAAATGATATAGTTAATTTAGAAGAAAAGTCTAATCTTACCATAAATAACACACACACACATACATGAGACATTTTCCTGTACAAATACTGTGATTATTCACTGTTTTCTTGTCTAAATGCTGTAATTCACAGTAATGACGTCATATACATTACTGTATACATGATATTATATTTGTGTCATTTTTCCTTGTATTATTGTTTTTTCTGTAATTGGTCAGTATTTTTAGTACAAATATGATGATAAATCAATATTTTCTTGTACAAATACTATAACTGATCAATATTATATTGTATAAATTTAGTATTTTTCTGTATTAATAATGTCTTTAACTGTAAATCACATTTGAAATAAAATAAAAATGAATTAGATTAATTTTCGTTAGCCTCCTCCTTTTATCCCAAAAATAAACTCTTATATTGTGAATGGTCACTGTTAAATCCAGGAAATAATTTAAATTATACATTTTACATTTATATATATATATATACGTATATACATATATACATATATATGTATAGATATAGATATATATAAATATACTATAAATATCCAACAGCTGGCTCTTTGTCAATGTTGTATTTTTCCTGCTCACAAACTTTTATTATATATTGTTATTTCATGATATTTAAATATATGTCCCGGTGTTTTTTATGTAATTTGAATCTTTATTTTGAAAGGTTTCTCTTTTTTGTGTTTCTATGAAACAAACTAAAAACAGCAGAAGAACAAACAGGAAAGTGTTTGTCGTCACTTTGTCGTTCAGTGGAGGAGAAAAAACTGATCAGTATCAGGTTTCACTGAGTCACAAAGAAAACAGGTCCAAATATACTGCAGAGCACACATTTACTCTTAATATTATTATTATTATTATTATTATATACATGTAATAAAATATATGTAAGTTATCGGAATAAATCAATAATAAAAATAAAGGATAGATAAAAGATCTGATAAATCGATAATATAATAAATTTTAAACAAAAAAAGCAAATCGAGGCAGCGATTTGGATTTTTTCCATAAAGGTCCATAAAATAAATCAGATTTAAGGGATTAAAATAATAACTTCTTGATGTTGTTTCTTTCTGTTACTTTTACCTTTATTTTATGTCGTTGAAATTATTTTAGTTGTCATTTTATTGCCTCGTGTGAACGTGGAAAATGTTGTGTGTCTTATCTCAGTGAATTGTGGGAGAGTGGTTGAGTTTCCATCACGCACAGAAAGCAGTGAACCTCACACGCAGAGGAAACCTGGTGACCCCTATCAGCCTGGAGGTCAACGCTCACTGATAAACATCTGCCTCCTCCTCCTCCTCCTCCTCCTCCTCCTCTCACACTTTAGTTTTCATCACATCAAACTCTTTCCTTCATCCTTCAGTCACACTCACACACACACACACACACACACTCACACACACACTCCGCACACACACACACACACACACACACACACACACACACACACACACACTCACACACGCAACGCATGCACACACTCACGCACACACACACACACACACACTCTCACACACACAAACACTCTCCCACACACACACACACCACTCACCTACTCACACACACACACTCACGACACTCTCACACACACACACACTTCCCTCATACACACACACACTCACCACTCACTCACTCACACACACACAACACACACACACACACACTCACTCACTCACACACACACACACACCCTCCCACACACACACACACCCACGCACACACACACACACACACACTCCACACACACACACACACGCACACACACACACACACACGTTCGACATTCATGACTTGAGGGGACATTGCATTGACTTACATTCATTTCTTGGAGACTTACTTTAACCTTAACCACAATTACTACTGGCCTAATCCTAATCCTAACCCTAACCCTAACCCTAACCTTAAAACATATCTTCACCTTAAAATGTAGTAATTTACGTTATGGGGACTTGCTTTTTGTCCCCACAAGGAGGACAAGTCCCCATAATGTGACTGTGTAAACAGGTTTAGGTCCCCACAACATTAGTAATAATTCGACTACACACGCTATCATTACGCAATAATATGCACGCATCAATCAATGCTATCATCAATAATTTCACACACACACACACACACACACACCACTATCATCATCATCATCATCATCGCTATCAATAACAATACACACTCACACACGCACGCCATTCACAACTCACGCACACGCACACACGCATTCTCTCACACACGCATCGCATCGCGACACTCACGCGCGACACACGCATCTCACATACCACGCACACACACTCACACACACACACACACACACACACACACACACACACACATCCACACACACACACACACACACACACACACACACACACACACACACACACACACACACACACACACACACACACACACACACACACACACACACACACACACACACACACACACACACACACACCACACACCTGCACTCACACACACACACACACACACACACACACACACGCTACACACACGCATACACTCACACACACACACACTCACACACACACACACACACACACACTCCACGCACACACACACACACACACACACACACACACTCACACACAGCACACACACAGACACACACACTCACACACTCACACACACACACACACACAACACCCCACACCCTTACACACCTCACACACACACACACACACACTGCGCACACACCTACCACACACACACACACACACTCACACACTTCCATGCGCCTCTGCTCACACACACACACACTCCCGCACACACACACACACACACACACACACACACACACACACACACACACACACACACACACACACACACTCTCCCACACACACAGTTATACACAGTTATTGATCCACCGCTGCCTCCATCACTAAGTTTAAATGTCTTATTTTGTCACACACACACACTCACTCACACTACACACACACATACTCTCCACACACACACCCACTCTCCCACATACACACACCTCACTCTCCCCACACACTCACTCCACACACACAAACACACACACACTCACTCTCCCACACATACTCACTCACACACACACACACACACACACTCCCCCAACACACACACACACACTCACACTCACTCACTTCCACACACACACACACACACACACACACACTCTCCCACACACACAGTTATACACAGTTATTGATCCACCGCTGCCTCCATCACTAAGTTTAAATGTCTTATTTTGTCAATTCGCCATTTGAAGTCCTACATTTGGGTTTACTGTAGTGGCACAAAGTGACCACACGAGGCAGCAGAGGACAGTTAAAATCACTGATTTTCTCTATGAGCTTTGGTGTGGGAGAGTTTACAGTGGAAACGTCCGTCTCACAGTGAGACAAAGACGTGAACACGTTCTTAAAGATATCGTAGATTTAAACTGACGCAGAGTTTTATTAACTCAGTCTTTTGTTAAGAGGCTAAAATCAGTTTTTGCTGATTTCCTGGTTCTTGTGAGGAACTGGGTGTTGTGAGCACTGACACAGACACAGCACTGACACATATGTCAGCCACACTTTATCACTGAAAAATAACACCTTCACGAGGGAAAACAGGTGAGTGTGAGCACAGAGAGCGAGGCTGAATGAGAGCGAGGACATTCACAAGCACATGAAGTAGAAGAAGAAGAAAAACAGAGGTAAATGCACAAGGACAGAAAGATCAAAGAAAAACAAGGATTAGCAGCAAAAACAGTCCAAACAGCTGAGGAATAAATTCAAAGTTTAATAAATATTGGTGTTTATCGTTGGGAAAAGTCTGAACGATAAAAGCAGAGTTCCAGACCAGAAGATGGAAGGACTTTAAAGTGTGTCGTGATGCAGACGATGTTGTCGTCCATTTAACCAGGTGCCTTTAAATCTAACCCCAGACGTCCCTGTCACAGGACTAGTGAGGGATTATCTTGACCAGGAGATGATCAGACTTCTTCAGCAGTTAAAACACGATTATACATGTCTGCATGTGATTCTGGACTCATCTTCCTCCCATGGCTTCTCTTCCTCTTTCTCTGACACGTTTAAAACTCCAGGTCCCAGCCAGACTCTTCGTCAGGAGGCGGCTCGTCCGCGTCCTCAGGGAAATAGTCAAAGTTGCTGGTGTCCAGTGGTCCACTCACCTGACGAGGACAAAAGAAGGAGGAGGAGGGGCTAATTTAACTTTACAGATGTACAACTGTAACACCAAAGACATGATATCTAAACATGTTCACGTCTGTATCTCACTGTGAGACAAACGTTTCCAACAGGAAACAGAAGCCTATGTGTGTGTGAGAGTGAGTGTGTGTGTGGGAGTAAGTATGTGAGAGTAAGTGTGTGTGTGAGAGTGTGAGTGAGTGTGTGTGAGAGTGTGTGTGTGAGTGTGAAGTGTGTGGTGTGTGTGTGTGTGTGTGTGTGTGAGAGTGAGTGTGTGTGAGTGTGTGTGTGTGTGAGTGTGTGTGTGTGTGTGAGTGTGGGAGTGTGTGTGTGTGTATGTGTATGTGTGTGTGTGTGTGTGTGTGTGAGTGTGTGTGTGATGTGTGAGAGTGTGTGTATGTGTGTGTGTGTGTGTGTGTGTGTGTGTGTGTGTGAGAGTGAGTGTGTGTGTGTGGGAGGTGTGTGAGTGAGGTGTGTGTGTGTAGTGAGTGTGTGAGGTGTGAGTGTGAGTGTGAGTGTGTGTGTGTGTGTGTGAGTGTGTGAGTGTGAGTGTGTGTATGTGTGTGTGTAGTATGATGTATGTGATTTTTCTGATGGTTTGGTGTGTGAGTGAGTGTGTGTGTGAGAGTGTGTGTGTGTGAGAGAGAGAGTGTGTGTGTGTGAGTGAGTGTTTGAGTGTGTGTGAGAGTGAGTGTGAGTGAGTGTGTGTGTGTGTGTGTGAGAGTGAGTGTGTGTGTGAGTGAGTGTGTGAGTGTGTGAGAGTGAGTGTGAGAGTGAGGTGTGAGGTGTGAGTGTGTGTGTGTGTGAGTGTGAGGTGATGTGAGAGTGAGTGTGTGTGTGTGAGTGTGTGTGTGTGTGTGTGAGGTGAGTGTGTGAGTGTGAGTGAGTGTGTGTGTGTGTGTGAGTGTGTGTGTGTGGGAGTGTGTGAGGAGTGTGTGAGTGAGTGAGTGTGTGTGTGTGTGTGTGAGAGTGTGTGTGTGTGTGAGAGTGAGTGAGTGTGTGAGTGTGAGAGTGAGATTGAGTGTGTGTGAGTGTGAGTGTGTGTGTGTGTGAGATAAAGTAGATTTTATTACATTAGTACGTCATTAAAGGGGACATATTATGCAAAATCCACTTTTTAACCATTGTAATACTTATATTTGGGACTCTGGAGGCCCTACCAGTCGCCAAAGTGTGGAAAAACAATACTCAGTCATGTTTTCGTGGTCCCCCTTAGTGTAAGTATAGGCGATAAAACACTCGATGTTGAATTCCCTGCACTTATGACGTCAGCATGTGCATTTCACCGCGAATGTTACCGCCCACCAGTAAGTTTACTTGGAGAGCTCCACCTTAGCTCCACCTTGTCCCTGCGAGAGTGCAGGCGAGGGAGGAAGAGCGGTATTATGTCAACACGGTGGACAAGTGTGCTGTTGGTGGCTGCACAGTGGAGCACAGTGTTTTACAGAGGATTTTATATATGAAGCTAATGTGCCGGATAAAGTCAGCAATCGTGTGTTCGTGTGTTCGCACCACTTCACATCAGACTGCGGCCAGCGGTCGCCGTATTTAGTCAGCGACATACAAACACACACATTGTTAAGAAAAGGTCACATAGAGGTCATAACTGACCCTAACCCTGCCATGTTGATATTGTCAGAGAACTAGTGGAGGGAGGGGGAGAGGAATGAGGGGAGGGAACAGGAGCTGAGCGAGTGAGCGCTGTAAAGAGGACAAATCAGAAACCCCCTGGAAGAAGTGGGCATGTGTTTGCCTGTGTCTCATTTGCATATAAAGGGACCATGCATAAAACTGAGCGTTCTGAAAGGGGCGGGTTTAGCAGGGTTATTGAACTACTATGATTCTTCATCCTTATGGTATTTTGACCAAAGCATGTCACTGACATGTTCATTAGGACACCAGGGAACTATTTTAATGGGGGAAATAGGGTATAATATGTCCACTTTAAGACATTTCCTCCATTTTTAATTTGACATAGGGGGCGCTCACATGTCAGCATCTCAAACAACCACCCTTGAATCCACACATACACGCGTGTGCACCTGTGTGTGCATGTGTGTGTGTGCGTGTGTGCATGTGTGTGTGTGCATGTGTGTGTGTGTGCGTCGCGTGTGTGTGTGTGTGTGTGTGTGTGTGTGCGTCGTCTTGGCGTGTGTGTGTGTGTCACGCGGGCGTGAGCGAGTCAATGCTTCCCTGCCGGAGTCCGTCCCAGTTGAATCCCTCAAACCACCTGAAGGAGGAGCAAAGAAAACGTTGCTGCCATGACAACGCTCTCGTCGTCGCCCACAGTGACTGAGTGACGAGCATATTATTGTCTGTATTGTCTCACTTGTGTTTCTGGATGTCCTTCACTCCGTTCTTCTGGTTCCCCAGACGTTCTGAAGGGTTGTCCCTGCACACACACACACACACACACACACACACAGACACACATAGCCACACACAGAACCCACACACACACCAGACACACATGCATCATACACACTACAACACACACAGACACACATGCATACACACAGACACACACACACACACACAGAACACAGCACACACACAGACACACACACAGACACACATGCATACACACACAGACACACAGACACACACACACACAGACAAACATGCATACACAACAGACACACATGCATACACACACAGACACACACACACACACACACACACGCAGCACACACAGACACACAGCACACACAGACAGACACACAGACACACAGACATAGACACACTGCGCATACACACACACTATACACACACACCAGACACATACACACACACAAACAGACATGCAGACACACACAGAATGACACACACACAGACACACACGCCAGACAGACACACACACTACACACACACACACACACACACACACACACAGAATGACACACACACACAGACACATACACACACAGACACACACACACACACACAGAGAATGACACACACACACAGACACACACACACACACACGATGACTCAGCAGTGTGAGTCGGTGTGTGTCAGTTGTTGTCGCTCAGACTCAAACCTGCACAGGCGTTTGATGAGGTTGGCCGCGCTCTTCGTGATCTTCTTGGGAAACTCCACCATGTCGATGCCTCTCAGGATGATGTTGTAGGTCTTCATGGGGTCAGAGCCACAGAATGGAGGACTGAGCAGAGACAACAAAGAGGTTAAAGGTCACCACGCCGTAAATACCCAGTCATTCTATGGTCGTGTTTCTAAGTCCTGGTCCTCAGGATGTTTCCCTGCTACCTAAATGATGAGCTCACTGTGGAGCATGGAAACATCTAAATCAGAGGTGGTTACCTGCCACTGAGCAGCTCAAACACCAAAATCCCCAGCGACCAGCAGTCGGCCGAGTTGTCGTGACCTTTGTTCAGGATGATCTCAGGAGCCACGTACTCAGGAGTCCCACAGAACGTCCATGTCTTCTTCCCCAGACCCACTTTCTTAGCGAAGCCAAAGTCCACCTGTGGAGCAGAGACGCAGACAAACGCTGAGTGCTCTCTGTGAAACGCATACACACGCACACACAACACACACACGCACACACAACACACACACGCACACACACACACACACCAGTTTACGATCTCTTTGTGGTCCAGGATGATGTTCTCCGGCTTCAGGTCTCTGTAGATGATTCCTCTGGCGTGCAGGAAAGCCAGAGCCTCGATGACGCAGCCCGTGTAGAAACGTGTGATGCTGTCGTCAAACGAACCTCTGCGAGAACATGGTGCAGATACATGATTTCTGACCCAAACCAGAGTGCGCCCCCTCCTGGACAGTCCAATCACAAGTGTCATACTTTATTGTGTATTTTCCTCTGAATGGGAACATTGGAAGAAAATTGGAAGATTCTAGATTCTGCCCTCTAGTGGCTAACTGCGTCTTCTCGACTTCACTTTTGAAACCAGAATCCTCAGCGTGCACCTGATGATGTTCCTGTCGTCAGCGTCTTTATGACAAAATATCATGAAAAAGAAAACAAGAGTTTTTGATTTGACTAAAGTTTTGATCGAGATACGCTGAGGATATGAAGAAAAATCTACACCTGCTGCTTATTTCTGTTCATAAACGTGTGATTATTGACTCTGTTGTGTGTGTGTGTGTGTGTGTGTGTAACACAGGGCTTTGGTCCACACACACCTGTCCCTGAGCAGCGTCCACAGTTCTCCTCCGAGACAAACCTCCAGCAGCATGTACAGATATTTGGAGTCTCTGAACGTCCGGTACAACCTGTGAGACGACAGTTTCATCACAGGACAGTAACACGCTACATCAGTGTTCTCATCACAGCTATCTCACGCTAGCTAGTGTTAGCTGTCGTTAGCATCTCTGTCTCTACAACATTTAAAGTGTAGCTACATGTTCATGGATAAGAATTAAACTACGTGTACGACACAAACACGACATCAGTGTAATAACAGCCATCGATGCTAGTGGCAGCCATCTTGGATCCTATGTCACGGCGGGGGCGCTCCAGTTTATGCTCAGAAATTCCGACTTCCGACTACAACTGGAACGTTCCATGTGTAACTACAGTGAAACATGTGGAAGCTAAATGGAACTCAGCTGTCAATCATTTGATTATTTACACCATGTGACTTTGCTGCTGTCGCTGTGAAGAAAACGAGCGGAAACATTGCTTTTATTGACGAGTGTATTCTAGTGTATTCATCGACATACATGGCATTAAAGTTAGTTGCTACAGTAGCGTAGCATGTAGCATGAATAAAAACATCAAGTTAAAGCATGTATGTAACTTTATGCTGGAGTTCATGTCTCTGTAAGCTTATTATTATTTATTATTCTTACACTGTATGAACAGCAGCCAGTTTATTAGGTACACATGACGCCTGATGACATTTAAATTCACTTCAATCACATTTCTCCCTTTTCATTCTGAAGCTTGTCGACATGACGACAGAGTGGCTGATGAGATATTTACATTAAGATCAACAAGTGTAAGTGTTTATGTACATGAATGGACTTTCAATCTGTATTTGAACTCCTACAATTTTCCTTTGGACATTTGATTTTTCCTATTATAGACTTTTGAATCCTCACTTTGTTTTATAAATGAAATCCTTGTTTATGGTCTGGTTTAGTTTTCCTGTCGTGTGTGTGGTGTCATTATCTGTGGTTAAGCTCTCCTGTCCCTCGCTGTGATCACCTGTGTTTCCAGGTTCACTTTGTCCTGACCTGTTGTTCTGGGAGTTATTTTTGACTGTTTGAATTGATGATTTGTGTTTGTGGTTTTGCCGTTTATGCTTCAGGGTGATGTTAGTGGAGTGAAATACGATGTTTTAAGGCGACAAAAACCAAATACATTTTATTTCAAAGCAAAAAAATCTAATTTTATTGTGTAGTATATTGAATTTCTACCAATGAAGAGTTACTGAGTGGACCTTTAAATGCCTCATAAGCGTCACGTATCCTGTATTTACACTATGATGATGATGATGATGATGTACCTGATGATGAACGGACTGTGAACCTCCATCATGATGCGGCGCTCTGACAGGATGTGGCCCTGCTGGCTGCTGTCCAGGATGTGACGCTTCTTCAACACTTTGAGGGCGAAAGATCGCGTGGAATCGTTCTTCAGTTGCACCTGAGAGCGCACACACACACACACATCAGTACATACAGCAACACGCTGACGTATCTACTGAAGCTGAACTACTAAAGTGTAACTTCACCAGCTCCACACGGCTGAAGCCTCCCATCCCCAGCGTGCAGATGATATTGAAGTCCTTGAGTGTAACACTGGAGAAGAAGTCTGACTCTTCTTGGAGCCTGAGGAGAGCGAAGAGGACGAGAAATAATTGTTCAGATTTAGCTCAGTGACACAAAGTGACCACACGAGGCAGCAGAGGACCAGTAGCTAAAATCACTGATTTTCTCTCTGGACTTTGGTGCAGGAGAGTGAGTGGTTTACAGACTTCAGTGTGTCTCACAGTGAGATACTTGTAGTATTTTCGCCTCTTATGTCTCAGAGAAGAGAATATACCCAGTGTGGGGTCAATGAAGTCAAATCTAATCTCATTGAATCTAAGATTAAGAAGCAAACATGAGCAACATAACCGTAACAGTAAGAGACAGATTTAGATTAAATTTTCCAGGAATGTCTAACCCTAACCCAATGGTCCAGTGAGAGGATTTATGTCACGGTTTTGATGGTGATGTGGAAACAGATCTGGACTCAGGGTGTTTTTGTAACTGTTATTAACCTACAGAGTTTAGTCCGAGTCCTCGTAACTGTGCTGAACCTGGTTCTCACTCACCTGGCCTTGACTTCGTCGTTGTCGCACTGCTTGTTGTTGACGTCGTCCAGTCCTCCGATCAGCTGTTTGAACGACCTGAGACACACACACAGTTTCCCTTTAGACTCCACCACTGTGTTCAAACTGACAGAGACAAACAGAGACACAGAGAACTCACTCTCTATCAATGACCAGACATGTGACGTCTCCCACTGCCGTGACACTGGCTGTACGGACGTCCTCGCTGCGGACGGAACACGGACGGTTTCATCAACACTCAGTGAAGGTGAAAATGAACAGAAACAAAGCGACGACAGCGTCGGGTGTGAGTCTCACCCTTTCAGTGCTTGCTCTCCAAACCAGTCTCCTTTAGTGAGCGTCTTCTCTGGCACCTGCTCGTCAGTGTCTGAGTTCTGCTGAGAGACTTTCACCTGTGGAAGTCACACACATCACAAGAGAAGCTCCTTCCTCTGCTCAACAGGATGAGGAATAACATCAGTGATCAGATGCAGTGAATTATCTTCTGTTTAAACTGTACATACAGTCATTAGTCATCTGCATATACACTGTCAGTGATCGTCTTTATTTATCAACCCTTCATTGTCTTCATATATAACCACAGATCATCACAGTCATTGATCGTACATATACACTGATCATCTGCATATAGACTCATAATCTGACTGTTGTCTTCAGTTGTCCTCACCTGTCCTTGGCTGATGATGAAGAACGTGTCCCCGGAGGCTCCCTGACGGATAATGTAATCACCGTCGCTGTAATGAGTCTGAGCACAGACACACATCAGTCTGTTGTTCACACACACACACACACACACACACACACACACGCCTGTCGCTCACACACACACACACACACGCCTGTCGCTCACACACACACACACACACACACACACACACACACACACACACACACACACACACACACACACACCAGTCTGTCGCTCTCACACACACACACACACACACACATCAGTCTGTCGCTCACACACACACGCCACACATCAGTTCGTCATTCACACACACGCACACACACACACATCAGTCTGACGCGGCACACACACACACATCAGTCTGTTGTTCACACACACACACACACACATCAGTCTGTCGCTCACACACACACACACACACACATCAGTCTGCCGCTCTCACACACACATTGCCATACACATCTGTTCGCCGCTCAGACACACACACACACTGCCCGTCGCTTCACACACACACACACACACATTACACACTGCCCGCCGCCTGCAGACACACACACACACATCAGTCTGTCGCTCACACACACACACACACACCAGTCTGCCGCTCAGACACACACACATCAGTCTGTCGCTCACACACACACACACACACATCAGTCTGTCGCTCACACACACACACACATACACATCAGTCTGCCGCTCGACACACACAGCCCGCCGTTCAGGACACACACACATCAGTCTGTCGCTCACACACACACACACACACACACACACACACACCAGTCTGTCGCTCACACACACACACACACACACATCAGTCTGTCGCTCACACACACACACATCAGTCTGTTGTTCATTGCAGACCCACACACACACACTCTGCACACACACACACACACAATGTAAGCATCACCTCCTCCAGCACGTCGGCCAGTTTACTGAGAATGTCCTCAGGGAGAGACTGGAAAGACGGGACACTGGGGGAGGAAGAGGAGGAGGTTAATGTCATGTGATGAGCGTGTGAACACGGTGACGTGGTGAACGTGAGCTGTACCTGCGGAGGAAGTCTGTGTACTGGGACAGTTTGATGAGACCAGTCCTCATCATGATGGTCTGGAAGTCCTGCCGGTCAATCGCCCACAGCTTAATGTCCGTCAAGGCTTGAGACAAAAGGACAAGAGGACAGAAAGTCCGTGTCAGTGATTGTGGACACAGGAGTGGATCTGTCTTTCACTTTTTCACATCACATAGGCGACTTTATCTCAGATTAGATTAGATTAGATTTGACGTTATTAATCCCCCACTGGGGAAGTTCACTTGTTACAGCAGCAGCTGTGATGTTAAACTCACTGGTTTTCTCGGTGGACTTTGGTGCAGGAGAGTGAGTGGTTTACAAGCTTCAGTTTCCTGTAGGAAAGTCTGTCTCACAGTGAGATAAAGACGTGAACAGCCTGACGCTGATGTAGATTTCTTCAAGTTTGAAGCGATTACGAGCCTCTGAGTCTCAGACTGGCTGATAAACGTTGTCAAAATGTCCTCACTTACTAGAAAATGATGGACAAAATGGTTCCTGCAGTGAAATGCAGTACGTGCACACATTACTGAGCCTCGCTGACGGCTTTTATTCACTCAGGCGTTGAGAAATCTGTGTGTGTGTGTGTGTGTGTGTGTCCTGAATCAGATGAGAAAGTCTGAGCGCGGCGCACTCGACCTTCATCCTTCATGTCTTTTTGTCAAAGGATGAATAAATCTTTTCATTTCCTGCAGCAGTGATGGCCGTGGACGTGGTGCAGGTTCTTCTCCGGGTCCATCAGGGTCACTCACATCACTCACGTATTTGCCGTGTCTGTACTCTCATGTGTTTGAAACATGATAACTGAGCGTCTGTACCTCCAGGTTTTCATTAGAAAGTGGAGTTCTGGGGTAAAAAACCCCAAAAATGTCACCTCCATAACTCGCAATCTGCAGCCACGCCGACAACCCTGAAGAATTCCTATCTATTATTCTAGTTATTCATATTTGAGCCTGTTTAATACACTTTTATTGTATCTTTTTATTCACTTTTTCTTTTGGCACCAAACAGGAAGTGAGCACAGGAAACTGTGATTGTTTTCAAAAGTCTGCATTTTTGTCCTTTCAAATTAAAACTCCTGGACTTTCAAACTAAAATGGAGCCAAGTGGTGTTAGTTTTTGTTTATTTCAGGACTCTTAAACAACGCCGGGTGTCTGTTGTGTACATTCATGTGTTCACCTGTGACAGTGGCTGTGCGTGTGCAGTTGTACAGGATGGCGAGTTCTCCGAACACTTTCTCTGGACCGATGCTGCACAGTTTCTTCCCTTGTTTTGTCACCTCCACCATCCCCTCTGTGAACACACACACACACACACATACACACAGTAACAATTTATTCAACAGCCACCAGGGGGCGACAAGTCAAGGACAAAATGAGCTTCTACTTCATGTTCTCAATCACTAGTTTCAGTGTCCGCCATTTTGTGAATGATGTTGTTATGACACCACTTTGATTGACAGCTGGACGACTGCGTCCCCGTGTCTCACCCTCCAGGACGTAGACGGTGGAGCCGTCGTCTCCCTCCTGGATCACACAGCAGCCTTTGGTTAAGCTGGTCGGACGCATGCAGTCCATGATGGTGAGGATCTGCACACACACACACACACACACACATATTTACACACTAACACATACACAAAGAATGACTAACAGCAGCACAGGTGTGTCCTCACCTGTCCGTGTTCCAGGTGTTTCATAAAGTCGTTGTCCATCAGAGCTTTCTGAATCAACTCACTGGATCTGAAAACACACAAACAAGTCAAAAAAGATCATTTATTGTTCAGTGTGGATCATCAACCTCGTTACATCATCAAACACCAACACAGGACTGTTCAGCGTGAAGGACACTCGAAATTCTACAAAGCACTGACTTCATGTATTGAACATTTACAAGGACATAGAACAGACACAAAGTCTGTGGCACACACACACATATCACTGTCAGCCATTTTAAAATGTGTCGTGACAGCCGAGCTAACAGAAAAATTATTCTGAAAAATTATATTCTATTATTACTTAGCTATAAATGGCTAACTGGAGATGTAATGGCTTTGTTTGTTAACTAATGTTGCTAGTTAGCATCAAAACAAAAAACTTGTTAGCATAAAAGAGAAATTGTGTGAAATTAAAACATGAATTCAACATTTAGTGTGGATTATTACATCAAAACAAAGCCCATAAACGTCAGTGTCATTCGGCTTCAATGCTCAACTAGAAAAGGCTAATATGAGCTGTATTGGCAATTTTTGTGAGCTAACGTGACTAATTAGCAGAAAAACAAAACTGTGATAGCATATTTTAACAGTAACGCTGACTTAATGCTAACTGGCGATGTCAGCGGACAAACACTTCATTACAGCTCCCATTAGCCTTTATAGCTGAGTATTAATGTCATGGACATTTAGGTGTTGTGCTTTAGTTTGATGCATATTAGTTTGTTCACTAATGTCGCTAGTTAGCATAAAAAAGCCAATATTGGAGAAGTGGTGTCAACAAAATACATGAAACAATATTACTATAAACAGTTAGCATACAGCTTAGCATCGGTGTTGACTCGTGGTCAGTTACAGTTGTAGTCCAAGGTCGTAATAATTACACTTTTACAAAAATCTACATTTATTTACAATACACGTGATAGTATTGTCAAATTTTTATCCGTAGATTAAATACCGCTAATAATGTTTATTTTCGACGTCACTCCCACTTCTGACTTCTGTCAACGTTTTATTCCAAGTTAATATGTAAAAACTAGCTCTTCTTTAATCAGCTGATCATGACGCAGCGATTCACGCATGCTAGCCTGTTCTGTTTAAGCGTTGACAGAATGCTAGGACGCAGTTCTGCTTTGTCGTCTCTGTGGAAGTGAACTTTTGAGAGCGTTTGTTTGACATTGACTTACTCTTTTGATTTGCAGTAGCTTGTTAGCGTGACATCGGTCAGCTGTGACGGGTCCAGTGCTGACGGTTCTGCTGAGATAGCCTGTCTCTTTGTACGCAGAGGCTCATCAGAACCCACTGGATTCACAGTCACTGCTTCTTCTACAAACATTCACAGAGACAAAAGCACCTGATTGTACAGAATTTATATATCATCGTTTCACTCACTCTCCCAGAGAAAATCAGTGATTTTAACATCACACACACACACACACACAGAGGAGTTGTTGATCCACTGCTGCCTCCATCACTAAGTTCAAATGTGTCATTTTGTCGTTTTCAGCATTTTAAATTTCTCTGAATAATAATCTCAGCGACACAAAGTCACCACACGAGGCAGCAACTCCTGGACAAGCAGCTCCTGAGTCCCCGCCAGTTAAAATCACTGATTTTCTCCATGGGCTTTGGTGTGGGAGAGTGAGTGCTTTACAAACTTCAGTTTCCTGTTGGTAAAGTATGTCTAACAGTGAGATAAAGACGTAAATGTGTTCTTAAGATAACATAGACTTAATCTGACGTAGATGTTATTCTTTGAATTGAGTGCAGGGGGCGCTCACCGCTCAGTCAGGACTAAATATGTGTCACTACCTCATACAAACACACTTCAAAAAACCTTAATTATTATATTATTACATTTTTCCATGATAAAATGTTCACTAAAATATGTTTCCTATCTGTTTTCCATGTTTTTGTGTGTGTTTTAGACATTTTTTCACAAATAATATATTATGACACATTAAAAAACTGTGCGCTGTTGCCACACCTGTGTTTGTCGTCTCCGCGACACTAACAGTGACCTGCGAGGAGCTGCGGTGTCTGTCCAGCTCGTACTGCAGCTGTCGGATGAGGTCGTCTTTGGTGTCCAGCTCCAGCTCCAGGTCGTCGATGAGCGCGTCTCTCTGTCGCAGCTCCTCGATCTTCAGCTGCAGGGCCAGCTGCAGGTCCCGCAGAGTGCTGCCCCCCTTAGACACGGCCATGTACACCAGCATCCACGGCTCTACTGCACAATAACACACACAGGTGTCTTTGGTTTATCTGGACTCTTAGTTTTCATTTTGTCAACATTTATTTTTTTTATCTTAATTTACTTGATTTTCAGTCTTATTTTGTATCTTATTTTGTTGATCGTGTGACAGTAACACACATAACATTTAACGTACAAACTCATACAGACATTAACAGAAGGAGAAAACAAAAAAATAAACACATAAATAACCTATATTATGAAAAAGAATCTACAATAAATATTAAGTAAAGGGAGATATAACTTTATAATATTATTATTTTGTCTTAGTTTTAGATATTCCATCATAAATATGTGAATATGTCTTTACTCTGTATGAGTTAAATTAGATTTTTTTTGTCGATCTCGTCACCTGTGTTCAGATTACTTTGTTACGTAGATAGATAGATAGATAGATAGATAGATAGATAGATAGATAGATAGATAGATAACTTAATCGTAGCAGCAGTACAAATAAGTCAAAAATACAAATAAAATTACCAGGGTGATTGAGGCCACGCCCACATTAGTTACACCTGTTGCTCATTAACAGCTGGCAGTACAAAAGCTCCAGTCTCTGGTCGTGCTCTTCAGTGTTTATGTGTAGTTTTGGACACTTTATGGTTTTGTGTGACTTTATTTTTCTGCATTATTTGATTAAGTGTGGGGTTTTACATTGTCCTGCACATGCAAATGAGAAAATGAAATAACATTCATTATTTGAGTTGAATTTCATTCACATTACAATCAGTTCATTTGAATAACCTATTAGAAGTTTAATAAATGTTTAAATTAAATACAATTAAATAATTAGAATGAGGATTTTGCTGCTTTTCCCTTAAAAAAAATGTTTTAATGGTGATTTTGTTAAACAAACAAACACTGATTCTACTGAAATATGTTTAATTTGACAATAGTCTCCACATGAATCTATGATAAAACAGCAATAAAATAAAACAATGTATATTATTTAAATGCATTTGAGTAATTACTTTGAATACATTACATTACTAATTATTTTACTGTTTTCCTTTATATTTAATAATATATTAAATGTATCTTTGTTTGAATTTCATTCAAATTACAATGAATTAATTTGAATTCTTAATTCAAAATAGATTTTAAACCAATAATTAAAAAAACAACACTGGTTCTACTGAAATATGTTTCATTTTACAATAATCTTCACATGAATTTATGAAGAAAATGATGTGAAATTAATAAAATAAATTATTTAAATACATTCAAGTGTATTAATGACTAAAATCTCCACATGTTTTTACTGATGTAACTGAAATATGAGTCACATGTTCGACATGAAAACAGATGCATCACGTACTCACTTGTTCACTCTGGGAAAATGCTGCAGGAGAAAGTGAAGAGTGAGGAGGAGGAGGAGGAGGAAGAGTAGATCCCGTTGAGGATTGATCAGATTATATCCAAAAACAATCAATCAGTCAATAAATAAAGAAATGGTTTTATTCGGATTGAAGCAGAGTCACAGGGCGAAGCTTCAGGGACGAAGAAGAGGAGGAACAGCTGAGTTTGACAGCGCTACTACAAAATAAAAGTCATACCTCACTCTTATGTTGAAAGTCAGCAGACTCTGCTTTGATTGGTCTATTTTTATGACTCATATTTTACTTGTAAATTATGTATTTATTGTGAAAAATTAAGGTTTTAATTTAATGAAATTATCTAAAAGGGTTTCCATAGCTGTTTGTAACTCGTCCTCATCCTATTTTGATGTTATTTCACGTCTGAGGAGACATTTTCTCATTTGTTTTCTGTTACGTTGTTATGTGGGTGCAGTACCATAGTCCTCCGCTTGGTAGTAGCATCGCGCCACCGTGTCTCTCCTCTCCCCGCCCGACATGGATTAGAACGTCACTTCCTGTCCGCTGAGTTCAACACAACACAAGCACGATGGCGGCGTCGGGAGGAGAAGCCACAGCAGAAGCAGGAAAACTGCTCTTGTATCCTTCAAAATCAGCCGCGGAACTTTTGTTTAAGAACGTCACTGACGAGATTAAACTTGTGCGAACATTTTCTGCTTTACATTAATTACAGTAATGAACGACGCGTGGCTTAAATGACAGGAGGAAGTGTGCTGACAGACACTGTGGGGTGGGGGCAACAACACGAGCTGCTTTCAGCCTGTAATTTTGAGTAGTTTAGAAATGTGCCGAATTATTTTTTAGCATCTCCTGTTCATTGTGGAGAAAATACTGCACAGAAAACTATCTTTGAATCACAGCGAGAGTAAAGAAAAGATTAAATCAGCATGTTTCTCAAGCAGATTCTGACGTTGTGAGGAGGAGGAGGAGGAGCTTATGGACTGTATTTTTTTCGACTTTTTTGTCGATATTTCTAGAGTGACAGACTAAATAACCAATATTTAGTCCGTCATGTCGTGAAATGGATGTAATATTTTGCAGCAGGTGTAGATATCGTATCAATAATATTGTTTTTAAAAGCAGATTGCTCACCTCCCTGTTCTCTACTACGTTCACATTATCAGGTTAAACTCAATGCCATTCATTTCATGAATCGCTTGATATCAGGGCTGCAGTGACTCATCGATGACCGAAACCTTCTTAAACGTCTGGTTTCTTTGCTCCATATATTAAAACTGATTAATTGAGAAAACAATTGACACATAAATGGATTACTAAAAGCCCCACTTGAGTTAGTTACTCTGAAAAGTAAAAAACACTAAAATATGTTGCTGCCCCGAGCTTTAACTCATGATTGTGGTGGAATAAAAGCAGAGAGGATGTTCATGAGTTACATTTGACGAGAAAACTTGGTTATTAATTAAAATAATGCAATGAAGCAGGTCTGTTAAAGGTCCAGTGTGTGAGAATAAGCGGCACATTTGAAAATCTTGATATTATTCCACCCTGACTGAACTATTGTTTTTATACCAATCAGTTGGACCTGGCCGCTCCGGACCAGATTAATTGTGGTCATTTTTGAGTTTGCGACCCCTGACTCAAACAAACTAAGCCACTATAACTAGAATGAAGTCTTCCTTCACTCCTCCCTCAGCTCTCTGGACGTCCCGTTCCCGACATCCCGTGAAGCGGACATCGCTCTGCACTCTCTGTCTCCGGACCGAGAGCCGAGGAAAGGCGGCATCAGCAAACGCCTCACAGTGTCCGGCAGCACGTTGTCCGTGTAAGGAAAGCAGATGATTTACTGCTGTCCATGTTTTATTTTATTTTACAAGAAATGTCTCGTGTGTGTGTATCTTGTGTTTCCAGGAGCTGGAGCGCAGACGAAGCCCGGATCCTCCGAGTGTCCGTGAACTCGTTTCTGGATCATCTGTCGCTCGTGGTGGAGACCATGGAGATGTTCGGGCCTCCTGTTTCCCACTGACACATCACAAACCAACTGTCTGGGACGTTTTTGTTTGTTATTGGATCCATTACTGGACTTATCATCAGGATTCATGAGCACATTCAAACTGGGGTTTTATATAAAAGACATTTGAGCAACGGGCAACTGAACTGTAAAAATCTGTTAAATTTTCTTAATAAATGGAGTACTACTATCTGACCAGGAGGGGGCACTGCACAATCATGTTATCCAGTTTCTTTTTCCTTTTATCACAGGAAAGAAATCAGAAGTTTGACCACAGTCATTTTACATTTGTCAGTGATCATAATAATTGAATTGTGTCACATGTTAACCCAGAAGCAAGACTATTTATTTAGTGAAAACACATGTGACAGAATAATAAAAGTTTAAAATGTCATTTTCTTGTCACAATAAAAGCACAGAGCTGCTGTGACATCGTTGTCAGTGATTTTGGTGAAAACTTTCGACCATGTGGCTTCGCTTTAATCATTTAATCGCTGTCAGGTTAAAAATCCCACAACCCTCTTATTTGGGTCATTTCATTTGAAAATTGAATTTAGCCGAGCTGAATTCTTGAGTCAGACGAAAACATGTTTTGTTTCGACCGCCGTGACGTTTCATCAAAATCGAATCAACTGTTAAATGTTTTATGACGAGATCAGAGGCAGTTTTTTGGATTTTAAACCAAATGGTGGTAAAATACTGTGAAATTTAATATAATTGAAAGTGAGATCATTTTCCAAACCTTATCACTGACATTTGTTTGTTTTTAATAACGTGCATAAAATTAAGTTGGAATTAATTTACCAAACATCTTTTGTTCCTGAAATAGTGGTTTTTGTGAAAGCTACACTTTTATATATTTGTTCCTCTGCTTTCAAACCTGCGAGAGTGAGGAAACGGCAGGAAAATATGGGGTTTTACATTATTCCTGCCTTCATGCTCTTCCTCATCCTCGACAATCACACGTGAAGAGTGAACCCCGGAGAAAGTTCGGACGATCTCTCGGATGTTTCATCTGAAAACTCATGATGCGACATCGTCACAGGATAATAAAACAGACTTTATGTTCATTCATACGTTCACAGATACACATGATTAGAATCACAACTTTTTAAAGAACGAGCTTCAGCAGTAAGTCCGTGTTTCTGTCCGTCTCCAGAAAACAACAATGATAATCATCATCCTCGTCTCTTTTCTCTCTTTCTCTCAGTCTTTGTTTTCCTCAGAAGTCGTCGTCGTCACAAATGTCCAGATAAACATCAAAGGCCTCGCGGTTACAGTTTCCGTCGGGGGTGAACACATACTTGTGGAAAGTCCCGTCCACACAAATGGCTGCGGGGGAAGAAAATCAAATTTAAGACACAAATTCACGCCTAAATGGTCAATTTAACGCTCTCAACACTTTGTGTTTCCACACGTTTCCTCACCGATGACAGAGTTGACGTTCTTGGACGTGTTCTTTCCAAAAGCGCAAATACAGGCACATTCAGCAGGAACGGTGAAGCTGGCTAACGACCACTGACTGTCCACGTACTGACCGATCACTGGACCCACCTTCCCCACACGAGCCAGTCTGAAGAGAAGAAGAGGGACACACAGACGGACATGAGTTCAATTTAAAGACATTCTTCACCACAGTTTAGGGGCAAAAAAGAGAAGATGTGGAGAGTTTGTTCTTACGCAGAGCGGCGGTTCAGTTTGGTGTCTTTCAGCGCAAAGATGTGAACGGTGCCTTTATCACTGGAGGCGCAGAGGAACGAGGAGTCGTGACTGAAGTTGATGCTGAATAAAAACAAACAAAAAAACATCACAACTGGACCTGAAATTTAATAGCCTTAACACAATTCAGATTAACTTCGATTTAATCCATTTAATTTTATGTTCTGTCATTTTTGTTTTATTATTTCTATATTTTTTGATGCTGTTTTATACAGCATCAAAAAATAAAGTCATATTGTGTCTATGTGCTTTTTATCTCACATATTTGCATGTAAATGGAGAAAAGCATCGGGCCCAGCACTGACCCCTGAGGTACACCTCAAGAAACATCACATTCACATTTAAGTGGAAAACAAAAAATGAGGCCTGTGCTATTCTGCAGAATATCGTGAGGTAAACTTTGCAGACAAGAACATCACCTAAGGTGCAGTGCATAATAAAGCCAATGGGTGGCAGCAGAGGTCAAGGTGACACAGTGCAGCACATATCTGAAATATTTCCATTGCTCTTGCTGTTTAACGTTAATCAAACACATTTTATGACAATTACCGTCATGATTCAAGCTTGTTGCGTGTATCGCAATATGTAATATATCATGATACCCATAAGGTTGTAAAAAATATTCAGACCAAACGTGAAGAATTAGCTAACTTATTAACGAGAAAACCTTTACTTGTTTTGAGCGACAGCAGGAATCAGGGTGCGTTCCATTTGTAGTCAAAAAAACTCAACATTTCTAAAAGGTCAAGAACTCGTTAATAGCTTCATTTCGTCGTAAATCAGACATTTGTGTTAACGAGCGACGTCACTACCAGTTCCAACGTCCAAGTTCAAATGGAAATAGAATGCGAATCAAAGATCCCACCGCCTGTGTCGACTGTGACACTGACAAAGCTTCCCGTCCGAGTTCCGTGTTGGAGACGTACCAGTAAAGCGTGGCCGGGTCGGTTCCTCTGCGCAGCTCCACCAGTTTGTCTCTGGTCGTGGTGTCAAACAGACGGATGAGCGTTCCTTTGCGAGAGGCCGAGGCCGCCACGCTGCCGGGCTGATTCAAAGCCACGCAGGCGATCTCACTCTGGTGAGCGTTGATGGTGAAAGGAGCAGACGATGTTCCGGGTTTGGTGTTGGACAAGTCCTAAATAAATCACAACAACAACAACAATACATATAATAAGATGTTGAACGTAAATGATTAATTGTGTAAAGTTAGGAGTTTGTAACTCACCACCAGCTGCAGGCTGCCACATTTATGACCTGGAAAGACCAGCAGCTGTTTCTCCAGACTGGGACATAAATCACACAGACCTGCAAGAAAACCACCTCAGCTCAGGTCAAGTTCCCCACACACAGCCATATCTGTAAAACCCAACAACTGTAAAAGCTAACATTGCGTTGAAAACGTGAACAAATCATTTCCATGAAATGTTTGGTAAATTCATTGAAACTCATTTGAAAATCATTTTATCTATGTTATTTCAGACATAAATTGTCTCTCAGCAAAATGTACTTGGGGATTCAGAAAAAATGTCCTGCGACCCATGGATGGGTCCCGACCCACAGTTTGTGAGGTACTGGTTTGTTTTTCGCCTTTATTTACAGTTATACAGTTATCGTTATGTCCAGCAGGAAGCAACGACAGATTAAAAATGTCTAAACGAGTCTTTTACCTTTGGGATTGTCTCTGGTGTCAAACTCAAACAGTTTGGCAGGTTTGTCAGGAAAACTGTACACGTAGATTCTGTTCTTTAACACGATGATGATCCTGTTAAAGAAACAAACAACAGAGCATGACGTCAGTCACATGACACGCAGCGGGACGACAGCGTGAGACTGAGACACTGGACTCACTTGTCAGTTCTCATGCGGACGGCCAGGACAGGTTTGGTGAAGGTGAACTCCAGGACCAGCTTGTCTTTGGGGTCACGTGACTCCCGAGCGTCGTCCCAGATCAGCACTGGAAAACAGACAACAACAAAGCTGTACATCTACATTCATGATGCGTTCACTCGTTCACGTGAACACATGAACACTGGTAATCAGATGACTCACCAGATATTTCTGAGAACTTGGGATTCACTCCTCCTCCGACGACGGCCAGCAGGTTAGATCGATGCAGCATGGAGCAGAGAGCCACGCTGCCAACCTGCTCGTGATCTGAACACACACACACACACACACGTTTCATTATTTAGTTTCCAAGTGTCAGAGAAGACAGTGACGGTCAGAGCAGGACTCACCCAGGTGACCTTTCTCCATCAGAGGCTCCACATTATAAATCCTGACCCCGGTCTCCATCGCACAACAGAAACAGCCTATAATCAGAGAGCGATGAACACATGAATGTACATGCACATTAACTAAGACACCGCTACAGCACATGAACTTAAATTGTTTTGTTTTGTTTATGATTGTCTTGTTGACTATGTTGTTACAATCTTTCTAGTAATAGTTTGATGTTATGATTTCAGATTTTTGCATCTACTTTTTTATGCTTTTTTTGTTTATTGGAACTCAACTTTCTGATGTTGTGTTTCTTTAAAAACAAATTTTTATGTCATGGTGATAAAAAATATAATCTTTTTATATGTATATGTATATATAGAGTAGAAGAAAACAATGAAGCAACCTGAATTTCCTCAGCGTTCAGATTCCTGCACACTTGTGCTATATTTTCATATAAAAATATAATATTTCAGAAATGTTAACAAAAGACTTGCATTATAAAATACACGTCAGTTTAAATCACGATATCTCACTGAAACTGAAGTTTGTAAACCACTCACTCTCCCACACCAAACCCCACAAAGTGACCACACGAGGCAGCAGAGGACCAGTGTTCCCGCCAGCTAAAATCACTGATTTTCTCTATGGGATTTGGTGTGGGAGAGTGAGTGGTTTACAAACTTCAGTTTCCTGTCGGAAAAGTGTGTCTCACAGTGAGATAAAGACGTGAACATGGTGTTATGACATCGTAGACTTAAACTGACATGCGTCTTATTAAGTGAGTCTTTACTTTAGTGACTAAAGTCACTTTTTTTTCTACAGGCAGCCATGTTTTCACTGAGGGTGAGAGTGCCTGTCAGTGTGGTTCTCAACACAGGGGGCGCTCACAGCTCTGACAATGTGTCAGTGATTCAAACATCCACACTAAACTAAACATTTGTTGTGAGCACTGAGCCTTCAGTGTGGTTCTTACTTTGGTCCTGGTTGAACTGCAGGCTGTTCACTCCTCTCTGCTGAGTCATGGCTGGGGGAAAAGGAGCCTCACTGCGCTGTTACAGCTTCACCACGACTGAAACAACAACCTGTGACACGGCAGACACACACATATACACACACAGACACACACAGACACACATGCGCACACACACACACACACACCGCGGGTTGAGCAACACTCCGCCACTAGCATCGTGCTAGCATCCTGAGCTAACACGGGCTAGCATCAGTTCGCAGCGGTGTAAACCACGGGTGCGCTCGTCTTTTAAACTCCTTATATGACGTAAATGAAAGTCTCACCATGAACACGACGAGTGACGTCACCACCGTGTAGGTTTAAAGGGCGGGAAATATAAGACACAATCAAACAAACAGCGACGGCGATGGAACACCGAGGTTTGTTTTTGTTTTTCAACGAAACGTCACGCTTACGTATTTCCGGTTTTCTTCCTGCTTCCGGTTTTGATTTACAAATGAAACCAAAGCGACTAAACCAAATAAATAAGAACAAAATTACTTAAATATATATACAATTTGACGTTAGTTGTATCAATTACTTTCCTCTTATACGGTTAGGAAGACACTGGTTTTCCCTGTTAAAATAATACTAATAATATTTTGTATAAGAGGTATCAGTAGTAGAAGTATTAGAATTAGAAATATTAGTTGTTTCTGTTAAGCATTATAACTCAGAAAGGAGAGATTTTGACGAAATTGTCTGGGAATCATGTGTTTGTCATGTGTTTCAGTCATGCTTCAATTAGTTTGAAACAGATTAGGTTTACAATTTAGTCATTAAATCTAAATAAAATAATATTAACCATGACGGGACTGGTGTGGTGACATAGGAGTAGTAACAGTGATCTGAGTTTGTCACATGGAAACAAATGAGGACAGAACCAGAAACTTTCTACACCAAAAGAGAAAATCAGTGATTTTCAGGAGTTGTTGATCCACTGCTGTCTTTGTCACTAAATTCTTATTTTGTGACTTTGGGGTTTGAAATCCTTCTTTCAGATTTACTTCAGTGACACAAAGTGACCACCACGAGGCAGTAGCAGACAGCAGCTCCTGTGTCCCTGCCAGCTAAAATCACTGATTTTCTCTATGAGGTTTGGTGTGGGAGAGTGAGTGGTTTATAAACTTCAGTTTCCTGTTAGAAAGGTGTGTCTAACAGTGAGATAAAGACGTGAACATGTTCTTCAGATATCGTAAACTGACGTAGATTTTATTTATTTGATTTTGAGTAAAAAGTTAAATAAGCAGAAACTTTGGAAACAAATAAACCAAATCCTTTCTTAACACACACACACACACACATACTGCCACTTTCTCAAATGCCACTTTGATCAGACATGTAACGTGAGCAGGTGAGGAGTTCTTCCTCTCAGAAGAGCATCTCCATTATTTTAATGCAACATCAACAGGTCGTTCCAGGTGATTTTACAGAGAGCTGCTCCTCGTGAAGGCGTTTTCATCATTAACATAAAAAGAGCAATAAAAAAGGTCGGTGCAGTGCACCTCAGTGTGCAGACGCCTCACACTGAAACTTAAAATAAATATCATTTTCTGAGTCAAGTCTCCTGGTTCATCCAAAACACAGTACAGTATTTTTAAATACGAGGAAGCGCCATAAAAAACTATATTCAATATTCATGAAAGAAAATAGGAATCACTAAAAACTAATATACAAAATATGACTCATCTTCACTGGGGGCTGTGATACAATTTGGCACTGGTTTGGATTTAGTGGGTCACATCACATGACATGGAGGAGAGATTGGTGTCATGGGAAAAAAAAGAGAAAAAAAGATCAATATCAATGTTTCCCTGGGGAAGGAGATTAATGTGGGACGAGGATCTGCTTGAAAGGCAGTTAAGTAGAACACTTTCCCTCAGAGGAGATCAGTCACATCTTAATTAGCTGTTAATGGAGCAGATAGTCATGTAATGTGTGTGTGTATTGTCAAACCAGAGGTGGCGCTGCTACTAACACTACATGCACATATGTGTATGTAAAAAAAAAATATATATATATAATGATATTAGCAGCAGCGTCACTAGCACAAGCAGCAGTACTAGCGCTACTAGTTAGTGTAACTAGTAGCAAACAATACTAGCATCAATAGCCACAGTAATAAGGTGGTACTAGCGATAGGCAACACTAGCAGCGGAACTAGCACTAGCAGCAGTAGTAGCACTACTAGCGGCGGATGTCACCACTGCTAGTACCGTTAGTAGCTGGCAATACTAGCAGCAACAGAGACAGCTGTGCTAGCAGCATTTGAACGGGTATGAAAGATGAGTGATAAATGCGCTGTAAGTCCGTGTGAATGGGTGTGAATGAATGGGTGAATGGCAAACTCGAATGTAAAACAGCTATGAGTGGTCATCAAGACTAATACAAACCATTTAACATTTACTAGTGGTACTAGCAGCACTGGTAGTACCACTAGCAGCAGCGGTAGGCAGACAACACTAGCAGAGACGGTGCTAGCGGTGCTACTAGCAGCAGTGTAAGTAGCACCAGCAGCCGTGAGATCGAGATGTGAACGCTGAATTAAGCTGAAGGTGAGACTTCTGTGGCTACGGTCAGTTTTTCCTTGTGTCTCCAGTCCTGGAATCTTGAACCCTCTCTTTAACCACTTCTCTATATGTGCATTTCCAAAGTGGCCCACTCAGATATTTATGGTACTTATGGTATTGTCAGGATTATGACTCATCACAGACTCATTAATGTGTAAATGTGTTTCCTGTCTTTGTCCTCGCTGCTGGAAGCTGCTGGAAAAGTGGTAAAACCCACAAGCTCCAAATCAACAGACTGGACGAGCTGCAGTGAAAGAGTGGGAGGACACTGCATTGTTTACAGAAGCGTAGTGTTTGACTCTGTGTGAGTCAGACTCTCCCGTCATGCAAAAATAAGAGTTTTCTCTGCTGATTATGGAGGTGATTAACACCCATTACTGCCCTCATACATCTCAGCTGTGTTTTTTCCCGCACAGGAGAGACACCACGGTTTATTTGTTGTACATGAACCTTCCCCCAGTGTTCTACCTGAGCTGACCTCTTTATTAAAGCATAAACATTGTGTTTTTTAACCTCATGAAATCCTCCACACTAAGTATCTGAGCAAATAATATTGGTCATCGCCACTTTAATTGAGTTTTGAGTGAATTATGATGAATGAGACCTTTTGTGTTCCTACATAACCTGGAGCTCTGGGCGTCACATGACCTATGAACTGCCATGTTGGCAGGAAAAGATTCAGCAAAAATAAACAGGACCGGAGCTGGATTGGACCTGTCAGAGTTCACTGTCAGGTGTAAACAACATTATTCCAGTATTCTGACATCTTCCTGATTAACTTCCCTTCACTGACGATGCTGACAGCACGCCTACATGCCTCTTTACATTCTGAAGTCACATTTAATCACAGGAGTTCTCCTGTTAGCATGTTAGCCTGTCCCCAACTGTTTTGGCACAACATCTATCCCCCCAATGGAGAGGAGTTGTCTTGACATATTGATTTATTTATGTGTTATATACAGTATATACATCCAAAGAAGTGAACTGTTTCATTTAGGCGTCACCTTGCTCATATGACATCAGCCTCCTGAGCTTTATAGGACCTAGAATTGAACCCTGTGGAACTTTAACACTTTAACGCTTTTTGATGAAAATTCACCTGAGCTCACTTTAAATTCTCTGTCTTTGAGACGGGATTTGAACCAGTTAACAACAGTGTCAGAAAATGATATCATGGTAAACACTAGATGGTGCTCTACAGTGCTTCAGAGAGCAGTGAAAATGCCAAGAACAAAGAAATAAGGGAAGGGGAGGTCATTATTTTGAGATCCTGGCGCCAGGTCCCCACTGCATGACATCCTGTGTGTGTGTGTGTGTGTGTGTGTGTGTCCATTCATTTACATGAACATGAATCCTTTAGTATTATGTGCTCCAGATATCCTGTGAGCTGCAAAAATCAGATTACACCCGATCAAAAAAAGGTTAAATGAGGATGACATCACAGCTCGTTACAGCAGATGAGAGATCTAATGAGATTGTAAGACGATATCTTACACAGCAACTTGGTCCTAAATCACTCAGACCCTCCTCGTGTGTCCGTGTGTCCAGCTGTGGCTCTGAAAAACAACACCCGCCGCTTTCTCACAAAAGCGTAAACAGCTGCTACAGTGACGTGAGGATCCTGTGGTGCTTCACACAGACAGAGGAACCTGCACATTTCTAAAGATGTCCACACAGACACATACAGAACAGAATGTTTTTGGTTGCCAAATCAATGTGGTTTATTCACAAATAATCCACAAATGAATCCTTGTAATCTTTGTTTCAAATACCTCCAGAAATCAACTTATCCTACAACTAAACAAGTAAACACAAATCATACAATTTTAATGTCATTTTAAAACAAAAACAACATACCCATAAGATAAAGATAAGGTCACATAAGATAAGATGATGCTATCTTCCATCTGTCACTGTTGTAATTCTGACGTGGGCGTTCCTTCAACAGAAAACCTGGACATTTGGAAACCAGGATTTGTCTCCTTCAGAGTGTCTTTGTGTCCTCTGTGTCCGCTGCTCTCTCTCGTTTCCCAGTGTTTTGTTGCCTGCTTTGTAAGCCTTGCTTTACCACATGTGTTGTTTGTCCTCTCTGTCTCTCAGTTGTGTTACAGCTGTGTCGGTGTCGTTGAAGAGCAGAGCTTGTTTAAAGTTTGGAGTCTGCAGACTTTTATTCCACTTCTCTCATTATCTTCTTGTCATCAGCCTTTTTATGAGCAGGGGTCAGTGAAGGCAGCAGACGATGGGATGAGTCATTTAAGAGAGACGTTAATGTGCTTCATAAAAGTTCTCTGCACAATGGACGTTCACTTTAATCCTGTTCATGTGTTCAAGAGAAACTTTTCACTAAAGGGATACATCACTGATTACCTATGACACTGACTTTTTTTGCTTTATTATTTTTTTGTGTTTTAAAAAAACTTCCCTCTCAAAACTTTACATGTCACTTTTAATTAATTCATTTTAAAACACCATCAATCCAACATTAAAATAATCCTGCTGGATTACCAGGAAAATTAAATCTATGTTGAACTGAGGAAAAGTGGTGTGTAAGATGTTGAATTGCGGGAAAAAGTATATACATTATATATAAATGTAAACAACATAAAAGTACAACATGGAATGCATGGTTTTATCTTCTAAATACAGAGAAATACTAGTTTTTAATTAAGGGGACAAACTATTTGTTTTGCACTGTGTATTAAAGATATGTTACACTTACTTTATTATTTTTTATGAAGCACCTTAGGCTAAAAGTTACTTTATACTTTCAGTAAATTTAGTCTCAAAAAAACTAAATTAGGTTATCTTAAGTATTTTCACAAGGCTTTCATAGGCAATTTATGATAATACACTACCACCAGAGGAAAACAGAAGAAAAACGCTCAGTATGATATTATTGCTAGATAATACATTTAAGGTCAGGACCCTCAAAATGTTAATATAACATGGAATGCATGATTTTAGGCTCTGAATACAAAATGTATTTACAATGGGTTTCAATGGGTACATTTTTGTACTTAAGGGGACTAATGTAACTATTTGTTTTACACTGTGTGTTATAGACATATTACACTTGTTTTATTATTTTTACTTTTTAAAAACGGGCCGCACGGTGGTGTAGTCGTTAGCACTCTCGCCTTGCAGCGAGAAGACCCGGGTTCGAGCCCCGGTTGGAACAAGGGCCTTTCTGCATGGAGTTTGCATGTTCTCCCCGTGTGGGCGTGGGTTCTCTCCGGGTTCTCCGGCTTCTTCCCATAGTCCAAAAACATGCAATGTGGGGATTAGGTAAATTGGACACTCTAAATTGACCATAGTGAGTGTGAGAGTGAATGGTTGTTTGTCTCTATCTGTGTGTGGCCCTGCGATGGTCTGGCGAACTGTCCAGGGTGTACCCCGCCTATCGCCCGATGTAGCTGAGCACCCCCCGCGACCCTCTGGTGGAGGATAAAGCGGTAGATGATGACTGACTGACTGACTTTTTAAAAACAACTACTCATCCATTTTATTTATAAAGCACATTTAAAAACAACATTGTTGATGAAAACATTAATTTACAATGCATTTCAACTGGTACATTTTTGTACTTAATGGGACAAACGTAACTATTTGTTTAAAACTGTGTGTTATAGAAATGTTGAAGTTATTATTTTTGTGTAGTATCACTTTTCAAAAAGAACTCCTTATCAACCCATTTTATTATATAAAGCACTTTTAAAAACACCATTGCTGATTCATTTACAGTGGGTTTCAATGGGTACATTTTTCAACAAGCGTAACAATTTCTTGTACACATTTTTCTATTACAGTCATGATACACTGTAAATGTCCACCGGGCGCCTTTCTTCTTCACAGCCATAAATTTGACTTTATGTATTTGCAGTAAAACAGACCCAATACCACGACCCTCGTGAATCATGCAGCATGAGAACATGCAGTATTTAGAGGGTTCAGAGGCTGCAGTCACACGACGGGGACCTTCAACTCAAACTCACTGCACCTCAGCATTAATGATTCACTCACAGTTACCTGGGGATTCAGTGTGTGTGTGTGTGTGTGTGTGTGTGTGTGTGCTGCTCAGGACGGCTAACGCAGAGATGATTGAAAACATGAAAAAGGTCAGTTGAGACTGCAGGATGTAACAAGCGCAGGGTTCCTCATGTGTCATAGAACTATGACACATGCATGAGGCTTCTTCAGTGTTTTATGGCTGTAGGCTTACAAATGTTATGTTACTGCCTTTATCTCACTGTTACACAGACTTTCCCGAGTTTTCTCCTCACACCAAAGTCCAGAGAGAAAATCAGTGATCTTAGCTGCGGGGACACAGGAGCTGCTGGTCTGCTGCTGCCTCGTGTGGTCACTTTATGTCACTGAGGTCAATTTAAACAAAGGATTTCATTCACCAAATAAGAAAAAAAACTCTTTTGAACTTAGTGATGGAGGCAGCAGTGGATCAACAACTCCTGTGTGCTGTGATGTGAGAATCACTGAAAATCACTGATTTTCTCTATGGACTTTGGTGTGGGAGAGTGAGTGGTTTACAAACTTCAGTTTCCTGTTAAAAAAGTCTGTGAGATAAAGACGTGAACACATTCTTAAGTTGTCTAACTGCCTTTTACACATGGATTCATGTCATGTGCTCATGAATGATACAGTAGACATGGTGATATCTGACAGAGACTTTTCTCTTTCTGCCACTGTGTGACGTCCGTCCTCTAACACACACACGAGGCTGCGCGCATATAAAATGACTTTTGGCCTCCATCTCCCATTGTGACAGGGCATCTGTCTGCGGCCACGGAAACATCATGAATAAATGGAGAACATGGAGAGAAGAGGCAGGATTTGTAACGTGTGGACCGGTGTACGGGGCATGCTTCCCTGAACCTCATCTGTAACATATTTGATGACAGTCGTCATGACTCATGCTAATACTGAGCTGGTTCAGAATACGTAAGGAGGCTCTCTCCTTCAACCCCGACGGTTTTAATCAGCATTTTTAATCTGTGCTTCCTTTTTTTATAAAAACATAAAATCCTGAAAAATGTGTGAACTGAAGCGGAAAAAAGTTGATTAAAAAAATATGCATGAAAGTGTTAGGTTGTAATGAAAAGAGGTGTAAAAGCATTACAAGAAAGGTATTCAGAGGTGACTTAAAGGAATGGTTTGGGTTTTTGGGAATGTGGCTGTATGAATCCAAAGAATCAGGGAATAAAATCAAGAGTTACTCAAGTCTACGATGTCTTCAGAACATGTTCAGACACACTTTAGCTCATAAGTGCGATGTATAAGTAAGTGTTGTCGTCGTCGTCTTAGTCGAGGACAGAGGGCACAAGGGAGGGGACAAGATGGATGCCGATGATGCCAAAACTCAGCTTAAACTTAGCTAAAGGAAGACAGTATTTAAAGTTAGCTTCACTAGGCGCCATGCTAGCAGCAGCTTGACACAGCAGCTCCCTTAGTGTATTAGTGTTTTCTTTTAACTTTTAATAATTAAAGTACCTTTTCCTAACTTATTATTTTCGCATCTGGAGTGACACTTTCCGGAACAGTACTCCACTACTTTTGTGAAGCCAAAGTGAGAGCCAAAGCGAGGAGGTACAAACCAGCCGTACCTGCAATAATCACGGGGAATGTGAGATCTCTGGGGACCCCGGACATGTTTGTGAGAAAGAGCATCTGTGTAGCCCGGACATGGAACTTTTGGCTGTGGGAATTCTCCTCAGAGAATACACCTCCATGACCGTTGTGGCTGTCTTCATCCCTCCCTCAGCCGATGCAGCGGCAGCAGTAGACGGTGTCCACTCTGCTGTGTCTAGATTACAGACACCATCACTGGGGATTTTAACCACACCAACCTGGAATCTGTTTTACCAACCTTCCACCAATATGTCGTCTGCCCCACCACAGACGATAAAACACTTGACCTTTTGTATGCAAATGCTAGTGATGCATACACAGCCACTACCCTTCCCCCCTTGGCTTGTCTGATCACAACCTGGTCCAGCTGACTCCCAGGTATGTCCCTGTCCCTGTAGTGAAGAGGCTTCCTACCTATGGCTCTGCAGGAGTGGATTCGAACTTGTGACCATTGCATTACATTACATTACATGTCATTTAGCAGACGCTTTTATCCAAAGCGACTTACAAAAGTGCATTTAAACATTTGGGTACAAATAAGAGCTAGAAGTAAGTAAGAGCTTCAAGTAGAACAAACTATGAAGTGCTAGTCATAAGTGCGAAGGTTTTTTTTTTTTTTGTCGTCTTAGTCGAGGTAGAGTGCATCCATGATGTATTTCGCAAACAGGATACCGGTCTTGACCACTGAGCCACTCCACACCCGCACTGTTCATTGCTTTCCCAACAACAAACCTTAGATTACCAGAGATCTGAAGACTCTCCTCAACAAAAAGAAAGAGGCCTTCAGACATTGGGACCAGGAGGAGCTGAGGAAGGTACAGCGTGACCTTATGGAGAAGCTAAGGCAGAGCAAAGACACCTACAGGAGGAAGCTGGAGTCCAAACTCCAGCAGAATGACAAGAGGGAGGTGTGGTCCGGAATGAAGACCATCACTGGATTCAACGTGAAGGAGAAACCGGGCTAACCAGCTGAACCTCTTCTTCAACAGGTTCAGTTCACAGTCTTCAACACAGCTCCCTGCTGCTTCCTCCACACATCACACCTCCCTCCCTCCCACCTGCCGCTACCCCTCCCCCCTCTGCCCCCCCCCGGAGAACTGCTTGGACACTGTCTAAGACTTTCAACATGACTCTGTGTCATGCCACTTGCAGAAGTTCTCCGATGACTCTGCGGTGGTGGGGTGTATGAGGGATGGACAGGAGGGGGAGTACAGGACAGTGGTAGCTGAGAAGTGGGCCAGTGAGAACCACCTGATTCTGAATGTGACCAAGACCAAGGAGATGGTGGTGGACTTCAGGAGGAAGAGGACAGCTCCACAACCTTTGAGGGTACTGGGGAGGACATTGAGATGGTGGAGGAATACAAATACCTTGGTGTGAGGCTGAACAACAGACTGGACTGGAAGGCTAACATCAGTGCTGTGTACAGGAAGGGGATGAGCAGGCTCTTCTTTCTGAGGAGGCTGCGATCCTTTGATGTATGCAGCGAGATGTTGGAGCAGTGCTGTAGTGTGCTGGGGGAGCAGCATGGGAGCCGGTGAAACTAACAAACTCAACAAACTGACAAAGAAAGCCAGCTCCATCATCGGCTGCAAACAGGACACCATGGAAACGGTGGTGGTGAGGAGGATGCTGAAGAAACTTTTTTCCATCATGGATAACACCGATCATCCTCTCCACCACATCCTCCAGGCCCAGGAGAGCACATTCTCCAAGAGATTCAGACAGATCCACTGTCACAAGGACAGATTCAGGAAGTCATTCCAGCCATCAGCCATCAGGACTTATAATAACTCTCTGTAAAAATAAAAACTGACTGCTCATTTGAGATCTGTTATGCCATTCCTTTATTATTGCACTATTTTTTTCCCACTGTGGCACTTTTTATATTTTATTTTTTTTTGTATTGTATTGCTGGTATGTTAAAACAATTCCCCTTGGGGATGAATAAAGTATTTCTATTCTATTCTATTCTTAGACTTGATTATCTGCTGTTATCAATTATCTATCTATCTATCTATTTCTCCGTAGGTTTTAGGATGTTTTTTTTATAATAATCTGTTGTGATTATAAAACTCAACAGTGTGTGACCACACACACACACACACACACAGAGACGTCAGTCAGTCTCCTCCTCCTTCACTGACTGATGGACGTGAAGACAAAGCAAAGAAAAGAAAAACACAGGAGGAGAAAGTTGACTGTCTCCATTTAATTACCTTGGCTTTTGAGTGAAGGCTGCAGGCTGGCATTTGTGTCGCACGCACACACACACACACACACACACACACACACACACACACCTCATTGTGCTTGTGTGTGTCATCTGTGTCCAGGAGACGAGAGTGATTAGAGGCTTGCAGTGACCTGCTGTCATCACACACACACACACACACACACGAGGCAGCAGAGGACCAGCAGTTCCTGTGTCCCTGTGAGCTAAAACCACTGGTTTTCTGGACTTTGGTGTTGGAGAGTGAGTCTCAGACTCAACAACGATTCCTGAACATTTGAATTCTGAAAACGTCACGTCCTCTGGTCACATGACTGAGTCTCCTAACGGTGCCTGTCATGAACGTGAGAGAGTAACTCAGACAGAGGGATGGATGGAGATTGTGGAGATGAAGATTCTCTCTCTCAGTCGTGGTGTCTTCCTTCTCTGTGCGTTTGCACATTTCACACCTTTAGCATGAAGACTTCTTAGCCTCCAGCTCTCAAACGTCTACTGCGGTGATGACACTGAGGACAATGGCGTGCGTGTGTGTGTGTGTGTGTGTGTGTCGCTCTGGCTCAGGGTTTGTGGTGTGAGACACTCAGTCGCCCTCTGTCTTTATGATCATGACATACACATGCATGCATCAGAGATCCTGGTTAATGGCTGCAGGCTCATTGTCTGTCTGTGTGTGTGTGTGTGTGTGTGTGTGTGTGTGTCAGTGACTGTAGCTGCGGAGACACAGGAGCTGCTGGTCCTCTGCTGCCTCATGTGGTCACTTTGTGTGCATTTTAGATGCTGGGTTAATAAAATCAGACATTAGAACTTGTGTGTGTGTGTGCTGTGATTAAAAGGCTGTTTACAGGTGATTTACCTGGGCAGCAGTCAGCTCTCTGTAACATCTCCCTGAAGTAAACACATCATCGAGTGTGTGATGAGTCATAAAATCTGACAGAACGTTGAGACTGTCTTTCATGTCCATCACTTTCATGACTGTCCTCTCTGTGTTCCCACTCACATACACATGCACACATGAAGTGTATTTACAGTATATAATCCCTCCCTGAGGAGCCAAGCACAAACATGAATATAATATCAGCACAGCAGAGTCTCTGTGAACTAAAGGTAGACACAAAACCACACTAATGATCATTGACTTCTCATGTAAGTGCGTGTGTGCGCAGCTCCTCAGCGCAGCTCCTCTGTGTCTCTGCTGCAGCTCAAAAAACAGCAGCAGCACTGTTCACATGAAGCCATGAGGTAAATTACAATTTATCAGATTTCACAGTGAGAGCTGCTGACTTTGACCTGCAATTTCTGTCTTTGTTCCAGAAGAATCCAGAGAATAGTGTGTGTGTGAGCACTGAGCAGCTAAATCAGTCGCTCATTTTCAGTTGTTATGCTCCGTCCATCAGCTCCACCTGCATGTTCCCGCCTCTGGACAGGAAGATTTTGTACCTCCCTATAAATAGCTGCAGATAGAGTACACTGAGGTTATGGAATAATCACACACACACACACACAGGCTCTCAGTGTGCACACGTTTTCACTTCATTTCCATGGAATCCCAGGGATTTGACACCAATTACATGGATCTGCACTGGGCTTCATTAATGTCAAATGTAAAATGAAGTGCTTTGTTATGGGACTTTCATGTGCTGAAAGAACAAAACCAGGACATCTCTCGCAGCATCGAACTACTACCACACTTCCACTGGTTAAAAATATGGTTTAATCCCAGGTTTAGTTTGGATTTTTAAACCATTTGAATACAATTTTTATCAGCTTTGCGGTGACACAGGAGGTGTCACCGCAAAGCTGTGGTCACTTTGTGTCACTGAGGTCAATTGGAATGAAGGGTTTTAAATGCAGAATTAATAGAATAAGACATTAGAACTTAGTGACGGAGGCAGCAGTGGATGTTAAAATCACTGGTTTTCTCTGTGGGGTTTGGTGTGGGAGAGTGAGTGGTTTACAAACTTCACTTTCCTGTTGGAAAAGTCTGTCACAGTGAGATAAAGACGTGAACACAGAACGTGTCCCCGCTCGCTGCCATGAGTGAACATTAGGGGGCGCTCAAATGCACTAATTCAGTCCTGACAGAACAGAGACGGTGTGACTCCTGTGGAGCGTCATCTCACTCTGAATGAAGACAGCAGCAGCAGCAGTAACAACAGCAGCAGCAGCAGCAGCAGCAGCAGTAACAACAGCAGCAGCAGCAATAACATCAGCAGCAGCAGTAACAACAGCAGCAGCAGCAGTAACAACAGCAGCAGCAGCAATAACATCAGCAGCAGCAGTAACAGCAGCAGCAGCAGCAGTAACAACAGCAGCAGCAGCAATAACATCAGCAGCAGCAACAGCAGTAACAACAGCAGCAGCAGCAGCAGCAGCAGCAGCAGCAGCAGTAACAACAGCAGCAGCAGCAATAACATCAGCAGCAGCGTAACAACAGCAGCAGCAGCAGCAGTAACAACAGCAGCAGCAATAACATCAGCAGCAGCAGTAACAACAGCAGCAGCAGCAGCAGTAACAACAGCAGCAGCAGCAGCAGTAACAGCAACAGCAGCAGCAGTAACAACAGCAGCAGCAGCAGCAGCAGCAGCAGCAGCAGCAACAACAGCAGCAGCAGCAATAACATCAGCAGCAGCAGTAACAACAGCATCAGCATCAGTAACAGCATCATCATCATCATCAGCAGCAGCAGCAGCATCATCAGCAGCAGCAGCATCATCAGTAACAGCAGTATCAGCAGCAGCAGCAGCAGCAGCACAGCATTATCAGCAGCAGCAGCATCATCAGCAGCAGCAGCAGCAGTAACAGCAGCAGTAACAGCATCATCATCAGCAGCAGCAGCAGCAGCAGTCAGCAGCAGCAGCATCATCATCAGCAGCAGTAGCAGCATGATCAGCAGCAGGCAGCAGCAGCAGTAACAGCAGCAGCAGCAGCATCATCAGCATCAACAGCAGCAGCAGCAGTAACAGCAGCAGCAGCAGCAGTATAAGCATCAGCAGCAGCAGCAGCAGCAGTAACAGCATCAGCAGTAACAGCATCAGCAGCAGCAGCAGCGTCGTCTCTCCACACTGAAGCAGGTTAATAGGAGACACATGACGTCCACAGATGTGTGTGAGGGTTTGTTTTGTCAGAAAATGCATGAGAAAGAAAGAAAAGGAAAAAAAGAAAAAGAAATAATTTATAATTCATAGAATAATTAGTTTGGTCTGAGCTGGTGTTTCTTCATCATTCTCACACAGTCTGTGTTTTTAATCTCACTGACTTCATGTCGTCCTCCACTCATAAAATAACAACTTTCACTGAATTCTGACCTTTAATTTGTGGTGTTTATGGTCAGAAACGACCATTGAAAATGGGTAAAGCTACGATATGTTCATTCAACAGCTGAAAAGCATTTACACTCACACAACCACTTTGATTGAACGATGAAGTTTGTATTGGACTCAACATTTGACATTTAGATGTTCCTGGTCATAAATGACCACCATTGAAGATGAATGGGTGAGACGACACTACACTCACAGACACCTTCACTTTCATGGAATTTTGAGTGGTTTATTCGACTTCGATTCAGAAGTGACCACTATTGGTAAATGAATGGGTTAGACTGATTCATGTTCATTAAGCACATGAAAAACACAGCCACGCATAATGTTTTCATTGAATTTTATTGTGGTTTATTCTACTGAAAATACCATTCATTTAAGATTCTTCTGTCAGAAGTCAACACACACACACACGCACACACACACACACACACATCCTTCTATATTTCACTGTAAACACAATCATGTGATTCATACGTTTCACCATTCAATCCTATTAACACGTGTGTGTGTGTGTGTGTGTGTGTGTGTGTGTGTGTGTGTGTGTGTGTGTGTGTGTGTGTGTGACTCACCTCTCCTCCTCTAATGGACCAGGCTCCAGCTTTCACTCTATAACTCTGTTATGATGATGATGATGATGATGATGGTGACATCGTGTGATTAATGAATCCATGAAATCGGGATGAGAAATGTCACTTGTGTGTGTGTGTGTGCGTGTGTGTCTGTGTGTGTGCATTATCTCTGCTTGTGTCTCGTCTGTGGTTCATAATAATGGAAACCAAATGTTGCCTCCACCTTTAATGGACGAGTGTTGACGAGTGTTGATGCACAGTGATCGGACCATAATGGCCCCGTCATCGCTTCATGTTTGTCCAGCTCTGCTTTCAGTGTGTGTGTGTGTGTTCCCTGTTGACGTTGTGTTGCCTAAAGTCCCCTAACATTCACTTGTTCATCTACAGAAGTTCCTACAGTGCAGGAAGTTCAGGAAGAGCTTAAAGCTGCAGTATGTAACTCCTCTAGAAGGCTGAACGTTATCTGTCATTTATGTTTCAGAGAACTGGGGTTAACTCCTTAACCTAAACGTATGGATCAACAGTCGTTTCATGTCACTTGCGTTTCAGAGAACTGGGGTTAACACCTTAACCTAAATTTCCCGCATCACTCTGTGTTTTTTTAAGTTACATACTGCAGCTTTAAATGCAACATTGTTTTCCTCAAAGACAAATAAATAATTTAAATTTAAGATTTCCATCATAAATTCATTTCTTGAGTAATAAAAATTTTTTTTTAAAGAAGTGATTCTCAGTCATGTCAGATAATTATCTAACTCGCTACACCTGCGTTGCCCCGCCCACTTCCTCAGCTGCAGCCATTCACTCGTTACTCCCTCACTTTGTATAAACACTGGTCCATGGGCACAGGTCATGGTTTTTGTCTTTTAGCTTCATTGAAACCTTGAGGAGAAACATTTTAAGCTTGTAAAATAACTAGAATGTGACATTGTGCTGTGTGTGGTCGTTTCATGTGTCACACTTTTAAACTCTGCAAACATCTGCTGAGTCATGTCAGAGCTGTCCAGACCTTTGAGAGAGGTTTAGGTCTCTGATCCAACATCTACTTACTTACTTTATCTTTTAATCCCAGTTTATTCTTATTTCAATCACAGTAAACAGAACATTTTCCCTTTTGTTGAAGAGAAGAGAAAATAAGTGGTTTGGAAAATAAATAAGTGGTTTGGACACAAACAGAGTCCTCTCAGATGTCATCAGATGAATTTTGTCATGTGAGATAAGCAGTTGACACAGTTCTGACTGTTTCTGAAGTTAATTATAGTTTTCCATTCCACTGGTCAAAAACCAACATAGTCAAATACCCAAATAAACCGGTCATAAACCTGTCTAAACCCAGGTAAAACATGTCAAATCCATTTCTATATATTAAAAACCCAGTTTAAACTAAGTAAAAATGGGTCAAAAAGTAATACAAATGGGATAAATTGGTAAAAACCCAATCAAATCGGTGTAAGTTAACTCTTATAAGACTGTCCAGTGACTCTATAAACACAGCTTGTCAAAACCCTGTAAAATGGGTCAAAATGGTAAAAATCTGGTTTAATGAGTCAAAACCCATTTAAATGAGTTAATCTGGTGAAAACTCTATTAAAATTCGGATAAAATGACCAAAAAAACTATTTAACCCGAGGTAGAACAGGTCAAAAACCCACTTAAACAAAAAGGTAAAAATGGGTCAAAATAAATACAAATGGGTTAAAGTTGTAAAAAGTCGTTCAAACAGGTCACATCTATAATCAAAACCCATTTAAATGGGTTAAAGTGGTGAAAAACCTGTTAAAATCCAGGTAAAACCCATTGAAACCAATGGATCCACTGGATGAAAACACAGTGACTGATCTTCTTCATTGAAACATCAATGTGACGTCACTAATTCTGCTCCTTTGATCCGTTGGCTGGAAACGAGCGGTGGAGTGGAGGAGTAGAGGAGTGTGTGAGCGGAGTGTGACTCGTAACCCTCAGTCCACTCCACACTGTTGCCTCACTGTTACCTCACTGTGGACGTCCTGTGAGTGAACAACAGCTGTGACGTGTTCACTTTTCTCTAGAAACCCTGAGGAAACCATCAATCAGCTGAGAAGCAGCTGATCAACGTTACACTGCAGCAAATCATTGGAACATGTTTATTCTTTGTCCTCGATAATGAATTCTGAATAACACTCCTGAAACAATACAGTTTTAAGGAGAGTGGATACATAGATGCTGTCTTCCTTAACTAAGTTTGAGCTAAGTTTAAACTAACTTTGAACAGATAAATACTGTCTTCTTTTAGCTAAGATTTGTCTGGATAGATAGATACTTCTTTAAGCTAAGTTTAAACTAACTTTGAGCAGATATATACTGTCTTCTTTTAGCTAATATTTGTCTGGATAGATAGTGCTAAGTTTAAACTAACTTTGAACAGATAGATACTCCTTAAGATTTGTCTAGATAGATAGTTAAAGCTAAGTTTAAACTAACTTTGAACAGATATATACTGTCTTCTTTAGCTAAGATTTGTCTGATAGATAGATACTTTAAGCTAAGTTTAAACTAACTTTGAACAGATAAATAATGTCTTCTTTTAGCTAAGATTTGTCTAGATAGATAGTTACTCCTTAAGCTAAGTTTAAACTAACTTTGAACAGATAGATACTGTCTTCTTGTAGCTAAGATTTGTCTAGATAGATAGTTACTTCTTAAGCTAAGTTTAAACTAACTTTGAACAGATAAATACTGTCTTCTTTTAGCTAAGATTTGTCTAGATAGATAGTTACTTCTTAAGCTAAGTTTAAACTAACTTTGAACAGATAAATACTGTCTTCTTTTAGCTAAGATTTGTCTAGATAGATAGTTACTTCTTAAGCTAAGTTTAAACTAACTTTGAACAGATAGATAGCCTACTGTCGTCTTTTAGCTAAGTCTAAGCTAGCTTGGCTTGACAGATAGATGAGCACCATTTCAAATGAATGGTTAAGACTGTTAAGTTATGAAAAACACCAATTTCATTACATTTAGAAAGGTTGTGTAGGTGGGTGTGGCCCAAAACCACAAATGAAATGACGTTTTTGTGCGATGTGACACAAAAACCTACCCGTGTGTGTGTGTGTGTGTGTGTGTGTGTGTCATCTTCTAAGGTTCTGCAGAGATGGAGTCTGACATTTAACAATGTCACACAAGAGCCTCGAGCACAACAGCTACTTTCTAACAGGATAACGTCCATACTATTGGATTACTCTCTCTGTCTGTCTGTCTCTCTCTTTCTGTCTCTCTGTCTGTCTCTCACTCACTCTCTCTGTCTGTCTGTCTGTTTGTCTCTCTCTCTCTCTCTCTCTGTCTGTCTCTCACTCGCTCTCTGTCTGTCTCTCTGTCTGTTTGTCTATGGTCTCTGTCTCTCTGTCTGTCTGTCTCTCTCTCTGTCTGTCTCTCACTTGCTCTCTCTCTCTCTGTCTGTCTGTCTGTCTGTCTGTTTGTCTCTCTATCTGTCCTTTCACATGATCAGGGGACACAAACAGAGCACAGAGACATAAATATTTAATCTAATATTTTAATAAACAATAAATGAGGACACTCTAAAGTTAACAGTCTCTGCTGCCGTCACTGCTCCATGTCTCCTCACGGTGGCGCTGTTCAGGGAGTTTACACACACACACACAGTGTTATGGGAGTTTAGTTCTGTGTGCGTTTCCAGTGCAGTTTTGTTGCTGCAGGTGCAGAGAACTCACAACACAATAATATCAATCTCATCACTCATTAACATATGAAATTCAATTGAATTTTAATGGTTCATTTAACACACGTGTTTCTGTTACATTTAAATAAAGGCTGTGTAATCTGTTTGAATTATTCACAGCACTTTTCTTCCCCAGTGACCGTGAGTTCACTTGTGTGTAAAGTCACTAACACACACGACGTACATGCACCAGCGTCCCGAGACTCATTATTATTGAACGTCTCTTTAACTACAGATGTGCTTAATGTGTCGCACATACATACTATATATTACACTGTTTATACTGTTTATACATTTTTTATTTACTTTTACTGTACAAAACACACCGACTACCATTACATCTGCCTTTTGTTGCACTATTTGTATTGTTATTTGTGTTGTATATTTTAGGATTCAATTTTAGTAATTTTTTGTATTTTAGTGTTAGTATTAGGAAATGTCTGTTGTGTCTGTGCACTTTAACTGTTTTCTCTGCGGGCGAATGAGAAACATCCTCTCGATTCTTTTTATGTCTGGTACATGTGAAGAATTGACAATAAAGCTGACTTTGACACTAATATACACTAACAGTCCAATAATATGACTGTGTTTTTTGTTTCTCTGTGCAGGAGGAATTATTCTCACGATCATGAACATCGTGTATATTCACTTCATCTCTTTTGACACAAACGTTCACCTGGACTCGAGGATCAGCTGATCAGCCCACTGTTCATGGTCAGAATATCTTACTAACACAGAGATGGAATCCTTTTGTCATTTAGTATAAACGTTCACTTGGACTGAAGTATGAACTCACTTGATTGTCAGGGTCGAATATCATATCTATTTATGTATGTATATATATATATATATATAGATATAGATAGATATATATCTATATATATATATAAACAGTACATATGTATATACAGTATATATATAGATAGATATACTAGATATAGATATACAGTACATTTTCTTTGACTAATCATCATAAATTCTTGGTTTAACAATAACAGAATCAGTTGAACACATGTTCACTTGGACTGAGGTATGAAGTGAATTGATTATTCACAGTCAAACATCATATATGGTCGCTGTGACCTTATGTGGATATTTCCTTTTATGTTAAGAAAGTCTGAAGGGGATCCTTTCAAATTTGTTACAAACGTTCACTTGGACTGAGGTATGAAGTGAATTGATCGTCATGGTCTCTGTGACCTTTGTACGTCTAATGAATGGATTATTTTAGGAATATTTTTTTGGCAGCCTAAAGTCACTGCGACCTCAGAAATCTGTTTATTTTCCACACAATCGTTACAATAACTCAGAAACGCCATGAAAACAATCATTTGAACTGTAGCACAAACGTTCACTTGGACTCACAAGTGACTTCATTGTCATGGTCAAAAGTCATGATCTCTGTGACCTTAGTAACTAAATACAACTAAACACTGGATTATTTTAAGAAAGCTTTGACACAATCCTTATCATAACTAACACAAACGTTCACTTGTACTGACTGATTTAAATTTGGGTGGTCAAAGGTCAACTGCAATGTTATTATCTTCATATCATTCACAGATTACTGTCGATAAATCTCAAGAAAAGACCAAAACCATTGGTACATAGGTGCGATAATGGATTGTTAAACACATGTTTGTTCGGACATTTAAAAATGAAAGAAACACTCGCAGGAAACATGAGGCAGTGAATCTGCTCCTCTGTGTCTGTCTGGCAACAAATGTGCTAAAGTGATTTTACACACAAGCTGCATTTGACAGCTTTTCATCAGCTTTTCATCAGCGTGTGCGGGTGTGTGCGCGGGTGTGTTGTCGGCCTGTCAGCAGCTGGTGTCTGTGATGTCACTGAAGCTGCTGCTGCTGAAGTGATTTATGAACCGTTGCTGAATGTACAGAGTCACATGGCAGAGGCTTAATGTGGCGTCATAAGAAAGACATTAAAAAGCCAATACCATAATGTCCCGGGGCTGTAAATCCATCACCATAAAATCACAGGAAATAACAGAGGACTTTCACTCTTCGACCGGCGTGAGGTCGTCTGAGTCACGCCGGTCTTTGGGAATTACACGATCAAACTTCTCCAGAAACTGCTCTTTCAATCAATCATTCAATCCTGAAATGACTAAACAAAGAACAGCTTCTCATTACATTGAGACAGAAGGTTAAATGTGTCTTCTGTGAGATATTAACCGTGATAAACAACACATCCCACTCCTCACTTAATTATCACCTTTCATTTGATCGTTTATTCATTTAATGTGATAATGGTTTTCTGGCTCAGTCTTTTGGAAAAAGAACAGTGGAATATTTTTTTTTTTCTTTCACATATTTATTCAGGTCAAATGTCACCAAAGCAAAGATAATTCCCCTGTGACATAGAACAGTGACGGTAAATGATTTCATGATTGTGTGAGTGCTCACAGTGGATCCACCCACTGCCTCTGAAACAACAAGCAAACACAGTCACTGTCACATTTACAAAAGTCTGTGTTTAACCCTTCAAATCAACACAGAAGCACAGCAACACGTCTCTCACTGAATCACAAAATCATTTCCTTTTCTTTCTTTGTTTTCAATTCAAACTGATTTTTTTATTGTCAACTGTAAAACACATAAAAGTCCATTCATGCTCAACATCACGTGTGTGTGTGTGTGTGTGTGTGAGTGTGCGAGGACGAGGGATGTAACAATATGATCAATTTCACAAAATCTGTCTTTTAAAATCTGCTGGTGCATTCCAGTTACATCAGAAGTGGGAACTGTGGCTGATTTCCTGTGAACGAACGCGTACAATCCTTGTCCTGTGTCGAGGTTTGTGAGGTTGCTCCGAACTTTCCTGAGTTGGAAATCTTTGGAAAACGTATAGTATTCTGAATATTCCTGACCTCAACTGGAACACACTGCTTTATCCCACGCTTACCCATCATCCTCTGGGTCTCCTGTCACTGCCTCAACATGGGAAAGAACATGAATATAGAATAAAAGAAAGAGACAAATATTTGTGAAATTGTGGATGTGGACGCACCAGCAGCTTTTAAATCTGATATGTCGGAACATTTCCGGCTTTTTTCTGTGTCAGGAAATGAGAAAGGACTGTGACGACCTGCACGTCTCCGAATATTAGACTGACGTCCTGAAGAAATGAGCGTGAAAGAAAGAACTGGAGTCAAGCAAAAAGGAAGTGTTTAGAAACCTCAGCAGAACATGAAGACCAAGATCTACGTCCGGATTCAGAAGGTTCGTAAACGTGAAGGAATGGAATCACTGGATCTGATATCAGGAAATCCAGGGTTCTCCTAGTCCTGGTCCCAGGTCCGTGTCAGGAAGAGCATCCGGCATAAAAAAGTGCTGCAAAATCAACGATGACGATCACTGGAGACATACGAGGACACAAGGGATGGATGATCTGCTGTGGCCTAAATCACTTCTGTTACTAAACGTGATCACATCAGGACTTTGTCATATTGTTACATCCCCGTGTGTGGATCTGAGATTCCAGCTGAAAACATGAAGAAAACAGCTCAGAGCTTTAGCAGGAATAAATAAGAGAGTGTGTGAGTGTCAGAGACATGTGTGTGTGAGTGTTTTTGGCCACATTATCTGTGATAAATGACATTTAGACATATTTGTTCTCTTCCAGTAAAACCCTCAGGCTCCTCGAGACACAAATGCACAGAAGCACATACGCCGTCTTCGTGAGGCTGAATGCAGACCCTGTTGTCCTCTTGACTTCTGTTTTCCTAATGTGATCAAATTATGCTCTTCAGAGTCACTGAACATACAATTACACTGTATTCGGAAATAACATTAAAGATAATTGATTTGGCCACTTTGCTGTGGTTTTCCAAAGTCTCCATCTTTGTGGGAGCGGCTGTGACTCAGCCGACGGACAAAATGGATGCAGTCTCCTCCTTTTTTTGAGTGTTTACATCGATTTTGTGAGCGAGGTCAGTCCTGGTCAAAAACATGAAGAAGTGGTTTCTGATGACAAACTCCTCTTCAGAAGAACGTACCCTTGCTATCTCTGCACAGAATCCTCTTGAAGGCTCTCCTGAAATCCTTGTTGAAGATGGTGTAGATGACCGGGTTGAGGCAGGAGTTGCAGTAGCCAATCCAGAAGAAGAACTTGAACAGAGGGTTAGGTATGCTGCAAGTCTCGGGACACACTGCCTGGAGGGAGTAAGTGAAGAAGAAGGGGAACCAGCAGATCACAAACACTCCCATCACTACGGCCAAGACAAACGTGAACCTCTTCTCCCTGTTGACCAAGGCCTTACGACGGGAAACCAAAGTCACCTGGATCGCAGGATTTCCTGCAGAAACCAGTTTAGTGCCGGATGATGTTATCATTGTGCCTTTGTACCTGGTGGCCAGGTTTAACACCTGCACTTTGAATCCTTTGCTTTGGCTTAATCTTAAGGTTTGCTCATCAGTTTTTCCTCTCTCTTTGTCGTCGTCCTCTCCGAGAACACCTTCCTCACCCATGTCCAGCTCAGAACCGGAGCTGGAGGTGTTGTCTGGGAGCACCTCCCTCCGCCCGTCAGGATGTCTCTGAGCGGTCTTGCGTGGAACGGCTGAGAAGACTTGGTTGTCACACTCAAGGATTGAAGAGGACGAGTTTGGAGCCGCTCCTGAACTCGAGCGAGGACACTGCAGAGCGGCGTCACTCGCGGTGCTCTCGTTGGGTTTCTGAAGCGTGGCAGAATCCAAGCAAGACAATTTGTGGATGGACCTCTCTCGCTGGCTGGCAGTCGTTCCTCCTCCGTCCCCGTTCTGTTGCGATAACTTTGTCACGGGTTCTCTAGTCACTCTCGTTCTCCCTCCTCCTGTTGATTTCTGCTTCAGCCCCGGTGAGCACCGCGTGTGCTGCTTAGCGATCTGGTAAATCCTCATATACACCAGGATCATTATCACGCAGGGGACAAAGAACGACCCGATGGTGGAGTAGAGGATATACCAGCGCTCGTTGTTTAGTTCACAAACTTCTTCACCTCCTTCACTCTTATCCAGGGAAAGAAGAGGCGGGAAAGAGATGACAGCAGAGATCAGCCAGACCACGATAATGCCCGCCTTGATGCGTGCGGGAGTACGTTTGGCGCCGTACGACACGGGCCTCGATATTGACAGGTAGCGGTCCAGTGCTATCGCACACAGGTGGACAATGGAGGAGGTGCAGAAGAGAACGTCCAGCGCCAGGTAGATCTCACACCAAATGGAGCTGAACGCCCAGTAGCCCTGCAACTCGTTTGCCAGAGAAAAGGGAATAATGAGCGTGGCGACTAAAATGTCCGCTGCAGCCAGAGACACCAAGAACAGGTTCTGAGCCCCCTTCAGGGAACGAGATGTCAGGACAGCAATGATGACCAGGATGTTGCCAACGATCGTCACGATCATCATGACGGTGATGGCGACCGCGAAGGCTGCGGTGGCCTGCGGGGTGTAGGGCGGCGTCCTGACGGTGCTGCGGTTGCAGGGTCGGGTGCCGGAGATGAAGCTGATGTTCCTGGTCTGGAGTCCGCTGAGCTCTGACAGACAGGGAGCATCTGGAGCAGCGGCCATGACGGCGACGGTGAAGTTGATCAATTGTGGAGGCGGAGACACAACGGAGCAAAGCGTCGAACATAAACCATGGAGACGCGCGACGTCTCCGGACTGAGGACCATTGACAGGTTAAGGTGAAGCCATGCGATGTTCACACCGAGAGGGAGATCTACAACACAGAGACACAATATACAACAATGAATATTAATATGTTGATATATTAGAGTCGCCCCCTGGTGGCTAACTTCGTCTTCCATCCCACTTCCTGGGATTCACATTTTTAAAACCATGAAGAAACTACGCCCATACGATAACAATAATATCAGTCACATTACAGTCATCGTTCATCTGTTGTTTTCAGCTGCTACGACACATTTATGCTGATTCATTGAACACAGAGTGACACAACAGTTTATGAAACACTCTGCTGCAATAAAGAAGAAATAAACGGTGCAGGGAAGCATTTAGGAGGAATTAGGGCGGGTTTGTGCTTTTCTTTTTCCAAAATACGCTAATTATTTTCATTTATACCAGTTGATTGGTTTAACTAAGAGCTCATTTTGAGCAGGTTGTAGGTCCAGTGTGTAAGAATGAGTGACATCTAATGGTGAGAGTGCCGATTGCACAAACAGATTTGGACACATGGAGCGTTCCATTTGTAGTAGGATTTGATGAGGAATGGAACACGTCCATTTCCACCTCAGAAATCTGCGTTCAGGACGTGTGTTAGGATGTTTGTGTGCACGTGGAACGACTTTCCCGACTCAGCTGTGGAATGCTGTGAACTTCCAGCTCCGACTTCCGAGTTCTGAGGTAAAGGGAACGCAGAATGATTAATTGGACTCTTTACTTTTAACGCATCAGATCTTACCGTCGATAAAAGGCTTACTCTAAATCAGTGATGTTTTTATTGTAAAGTGATTATACACTTATACAAACATACTTGTGGGCAGTTCATTCAATTTCCGCCTCCTAAATGTTACACACTGGACCTTTAAAATCTCATTAAACCACTGAAGCTTCACATCTGGACAACGTCACAAACTATAAGTGACCATAACTCACGACAGACGGCGACGAGGAACGATGTTTATTATTTTAAAACTGTTTATATCCCTTTTTGCAGCATCAGAGGAATTAAAAAATATATAAAATTAGCATTCTGTGCATTTATGAGATATGAATAAATACATATTCATACAGTAAATGCAGATATTTGTTATGTAACAAGCGTTGCACAATGTAACAGAGATTTAAAACATTTTAGAGACAAGTATTTGTCATTAAACGTGACTTAATGTCCGTTTATTTGTGTTATTGTGTTATTTTTGCAGAGTCACAGCAGTGAAGCTGAAACTAACGCAGCTTTGTGTTTTTTTCCAAAAAACTACTTTCATTTTTGCTGAAAATATAATGAAATCTCATTAAATCACCAGTGATCTACACAGAAACTCTCGTGTGTTTCCAAGAAATCCATTAATAACTGAATAAAAGATTCAGTCAAAACGTGAACAGAATCATAAAAACAGAAGATTGTAAAGTTACCGGAGTATGAAGAGCTTCATCGTCCTCACCACAAACAATCAAAGTTCATTTTATCCAAAATGTCCGGGGATATAAAGACAGAAACGTCCACATAAATGTCCACAGACACCGAGGAGAAGAAGAAGAAGAAGAAGAAGAAGAAGAAAAATGCAGCTTCAGGGGGGAAAAAGGAGAGAGCGACGACTAAAACGTCAGAGAAAAATAAATAAATAACAAGAAGCAGATGAGAAGATTTGTGTGTGTGTTTAAGATGCTCAGTCTCATCCCTGGTTACTGAAGACACTGAGAGACGCTGAGAGACGCTGAGAGACGCTGAGAGACGCTCTGCTGTGAGGCGACACACAGGAACACTGTCCACACACACACACACAGAGAGAGAGAGAGAGAGAGAGAGAGGGTGGTACAGCTGTTCTTCAACAAGCACTTAAGCAGTTCATCAGGTATGAGGTTCTGCCTCATTAAGACCAGGTTTTGGTCTCATGAGACAAGATCAGAAAACGTCCTAAAGAGCTTGTGTGTGCAGACATTTTCTTCATCTTGTCTTCAGAACCTGTCTTCAGAAAAAACAGGGATTTTTCGGTACCTTTAAGACCTGGTTTTAGGGTAAGATGTGGGTTAAGTTTACTTTGTTGTGATGGCTGAGGTTGAGGTATGATGTGTCCTCAGTAACATATAAAAACAAGAGTGAGTGTGTGTGTGTGTGTGTGTGTGTGTGTATAGCAGGTATGTTGTGGGGACCTAAACATGAGGACACACTCACATAACAGGGACAAAAATGAAGTCCCCATAGAATATTATTACATTTTCAGGTGAAGGCTGTTGTGTGGTCGTGTGGACCAGGTTTAGTCTGATTCCACACCTGTAAACCAGCATCTGCATCCACTATTCAATCTACTGGTAATACTCCACCATCTAGTGGTGTGGATGAGTTAGTACAACAATCACTCTTGTCTCCTACTGTTACCTCCCAGAATTCAAAAATATAAATAAAAATGACTTTCTTTTATCTATTATTATTGTTGTTTTGTTATCTTATGCAGAAAACTTGTAAGATAGTTTGTAAACGGAGATCAGAGTGGAGTAAGTCTGAACCCACGCTTGAGTTTGGTTTGTTTTTATTCAGAAAACAGAAGAACACACTGTAGTTAGAAGTCTTTCCTAAACACCACAGTGCATATTAATCTCGCTTATCAAAAATATTATTAATTAAAAGTTTTTTCTCTCGAGTGACAGTAGTGATTCTCACAGACGTTCATTTATGAGACGCATTTATTTGTATTTGTCCTTTTTCCAGTCACCAGTTTTTTTGTGTTTTAATATATAAAAATATGTTTGTTGTGATTATCAGGAAGGGAGGGAGGGGGCGGGGCTAGAGAAGTTCTACGTAATTAGCGGGGAACAGGCCGTAGTGTCCGTCAGGTCCGTAACCTCTCCACCAACCCTCGTCCACCATCTCTATTCCAGATATGATGTCCTCGGGGTCAAAGGTTATCTCAGTGTCGTCCACTGTGAGAGAGGCAAAAACAACGCATTACACGTGTGTGCATGTGCATGTGTGTGTGTGTGCGTGCGTGTGCGTGCGTGCATGCGCGTGTGCGTGTGTGCGGTTACACACCAGCCTGGTAGTCGTACAGAGCTCTGGCGCAGATGTTCTGACCGTTAGCGTCGTCTCCTCCACTGCGATCTTCAGCCTTTTTATTCATTTAAGACAAAGAAACAAATATTTCACGGTGTTTGTATTAAAGACACCATGACACTGTCTCAGCAGGTCAGAGGTCAGAGGTCAGAGTGGACTCACCGTGCCAAAGTGGTGCTCGACGTTCTCATACAGGTCCTCCACTGTTGCCGTTGATGGAGTTCCTGGTGTTTGTGCAGCAGCTTCATACAGGTCCTCCTCTGCAGATGAAACATTTACTCTAGATTTCTCAGAATTTGACTTATATACGTATTTTTCGCAGATGAAAGAAAACAAACAGTGTAGGTTTCCAAAAACACCGGTCACATGTGGATAAAAAGACTTTATTTGGAATTTAGAACTGCAGTCCACTTTCATATATTAGTATTTGCGTGTTTTTGCAGGTTTTTCTTACCTGGAGTGGGTTCATCATCAAACTCATCGGACCACTCGTCCTCCACTGCTGTGAGGACACAGAGGTCAGAGACACACACACACGTTTTTAAACCTGATGTGTCAACATTTCTAACCACAATAGTGAATTAGTGTATCATATTATATGTATGTGTATATATATACACACATACATATGTATATATACATATATACACATACATATGTATATATACATATACACATATATATGTGTATATGTATATACACATATATGTGTATATATACATATATGTGTATATATGTATATACATATATATGTGTATATGTATATATACATATATATGTATATACGTATATATACATATATACACATATATGTATATATACACATATATGTGTATATATGTATATACATATATATGTGTATATGTACATATATGTGTATATATGTATATACGTATATATACATATATACACATATATGTATATATACACATATATGTGTATATATGTATATACATATATATGTGTATATGTATATATACATATATATGTATATACGTATATATACATATATACACATATATGTATATATACACATATATGTGTATATATGTATATACATATATATGTGTATATGTACATATATGTGTATATATGTATATACATATATATGTGTATATGTATATATACATATATATGTATATACGTATATATACATATATACACATATATGTATATATACACATATATGTGTATATATGTATATATATATGTATATACATATGTGTATATACATATATATGTGAGATGGTTGTTCCTCTGTTTGTCCTGTGATGGACTGATGACTAGATAACTGATCATCCCACAAGTGTCTCACTGAGGACACACAGGTGTCTCACAGAGGACACACAGGTGTCTCACTGAGGACACAGGTGTGTGCGGCGCCATCTTACATGTTGTTTGGTTGAGAAATGTGAGAGATGTTGGTGATTGTGTGGTGACGGTGTGTGAGGTGCGTCTGACCTGCACCCTGAACAGGTGAACTGGGGACCTCTAGTGGTTCAGAAGACACCACTGCAGCCGGGGAATAAGACATGACAGGTGAGATGTGACGGACGGGGGACAGTGGACGGACAGGAGCGGCCATGAAGGACGCAGAGGGAGGAAAGCGGGGCTGCGTCGGTGTTTCTGTTTCTCTCTCAAAGGATTTCTGAGACGTGAACACACTCTGCAGTTTCCCTGAAGGACACAGGACAGACGTCACTGATGTCCAATCACCACGTCCACGTTCGTCGGCGTTTGTTTGAAGTCACATGTTTGTGTTGTTCACCTGGTTTGTGTGACGTGGGAGACGAGACGTCGCCGGAGACGTGGAAACTCTGCTCCCTCTGTTTGAAAATGTCTCTGGGATTAAAAGATCTCTGAGAAATCAGGGATTTAGCTTCCTGTGGAGGACAGACAGGCAGGCAGACAGGCAGGCAGGCAGGCAGACAGACAGGCAGACATGCAAACAGACAGACAGATGTTTGAGGAGGACGTTGCTGGAGTAAATACCACGTGTGTTTTTACTCACGTCAGCTTTCTGCACAGATGGAGCAGATCTGATGCTCGTCCTCTTCATTTCTTTCTGCTGCTGATTCTGAAACACACACAGTTTATGTGTGTGTGTGTGTGTGTGCATGTGTGTGTACGTGTGTCCAGGTATTACTAATGTTGTGGGGACCTAAACCTGTTTACATAGTCACATTATGGGGACTTGTCTTCCTTGTGGGGACAAAAAGCAAGTCCCCATAATGTAAATTACTACATTTTAAGGTGAAGATATGTTTTAAGGTTAGGATGAGATTGAGATTAGGGTTAGGGTTAGGATTAGGATTAGGCCAGTAGTAATTGTGGTTATGGTTAGGGTAAGTCTCCAGGAAATGAATGTAAGTCAATGCAATGTCCCCTCATGTCATGAATGTCGAACATGTGTGTGTGTGTGTGTGTGTGTGTGTGTCGCGGTGTGTGTGTGTGTGTGTGTGAGTGTGTGTGTGTGTGTGTGTGTCCGTGTGTGTGTGTGTGTTCTCACCTGTCTCTGTTGCTCTCTCTCTCTCTCTTCCTCTTCCCTTTGATTCTGATAAATCCTGAAAACAGAAACAAATCTTTACAGTGAAGCAGAATTATTGATCATGTATTGATTGAAGTTACATTAGATTAGATAGAAACTTTATTGGGAAATAGAATTCAAATGTAAATTAAATGACTTAATCTATTAATGATCTAATCAGTTTGATATTGATTGACGTGATTACTTTACAGATGAAACCAAACTTTTAACATAATATTGTAATACTTATATTTCACTTTCTTGTATTTATTTTTCCTCATGTGTTTATGTCTTTTTCCACATTAATATTCCTGTTTTTTGTTGTTTTCCTTGTAATTTATAAACAGTATATGTTTTTATCATGATGGGAATCTATTATTGATGTAAGCATTAAAAAGCATTTAGCATGGCGTTAGTCTTCCTACCATCTCTGTACTTGGTAAATGGTACTAGTACTAGTAGTAGTAGTAGTAGTAGTTGTAGTACTAGTCGTCGCTCCATTCCCGATCACATGATCTGAGTGTCGGTCTGACTCAGATTTATTATGATTCACACACTCATAAACCCTGAGTCCTGCAGCTGAAGATCAGTTGAGTGGTTTTGTCTCTTGTGTCCTGGTCCTGGTCCTGATGGTCTCACCTCTCCTGCTGGATCCTCTCCGCTCTCTCCTTGGTCAGCTTCTCCCTCTCCCTCGTCTGCCTCTCCTCCACCTCCTCCCTCTCCCTCTCCACCCTCTGTCTCTCCACCTGCGCTCGTCTGTTCTCCTCCTGATGACGCAGCTCCTCGTCCCTCTGAGGACGACATGTCTCAGTCAGTGAGACAACACGAGACAAGACGTTTGACCTCTGACCTCAGCTGCACCATTTGTTTTTCTTTTATAAAATGAGCAAATAAATGAAAGTGAAGTTAAAAACTAAAGACAAACCTGGGTCTGGACCCAGAAATCGTCCTTTTTAGTTTGCTGGATTTCCTCCACGGCGTTGACCTTACGATACACTGAGCCCTGGAGAAGCAGCACAGGTCCATTATAATGTGTGTGTGTGTGTGTGTGTGCACGTGTGTGTGTGTAAACGCGTGTGTGTGTGTATGTGTGTGTGGTCTCACCACAGGTCCTCTTGGTGCGTCTCTGTACTCTGTCTGTTTGTGGAAATTAAAGTTGGCTCCAGACGCTTTGGCCACTTTGGACAGGATTGTCTCTGGCTCCACGTCGTCCTCTGTGCGGGCGTTGATGGTCACATGGGCTCCCTGCGATCACACACACACATATACACATGTACATATTTACATATTTACAGATGTCACACACACACACAGAGAACACGGAGCTACCATGATTGTATTATTACAGAATCAGCAAAGAATCAGTGTTCTCTGTGTAAACATGGAAACAGTTTTTGTGAAAGGAAACTGACGTGTAAAGCACTCACTCTCCCACACACTCACTCACTCACTCTCCCACACCAAAGCCCACATCACACACACAGGAGCTGCTGGTCCTCTGCTGCCTCCTGTGGTCACTTTGTGTCACTGAGGTCAATCTGAACAAAGGACTTTAAATGTCAGAGTCAAAATAAGACATGTGAACATAGTGATGGAGGCAGCAGTGTGCGTGTGTGTGTGTGTGTGTGTGTGCATGTGTGTGTGTGTGTGCTGGCGGTGTGTGTGTGTGTGTGTGTGTGTGTATGCGTGTGTGCATGTGTGTGTGTATGTACATGTGTGTGTGTGTGATGTGTGTGTGTATGTACATGTGTGTGTGTGTGTGGGACACTGGTGTGTGTGGTCTTAGTTTCTTTACTTGTCCTGTTAGATCTTAGTGCTGCATTTGACACCATTGATCATGATATTCTACTGCAGAGATTGGAGCAGACTCTTGGTATCACAGGTGCTGCCCTCTGCTGGTTTAAATCATACTTATCTGATAGATTCCAGTTTGTTCACGTTAATGATAAAGCCTCACTACAAACACAAATTAATTGTGGAGTTCCACAAGGCTCAGTGCTTGGGCCTATACTTTTTACCTTATATATGCTTCCTCTAGGGAACATTATTAACATTATTATTACACAACATACACTTTCATTGTTATGCAGATGACACACAGCTATATTTATCAATGAGGTCAGATGAAATAAATCAGGTTGTTCAACTCCAGGAATGTCTCAGAGACATTAAGTCCTGGATGACCTGTAACTTTCTACTTTTAAACTTTTATACTCGGCCCTAAACACCTCAGAGAAAAACTTTCTGATCACATTGTCACTTTAGATGACATCACCCTGGTTTCCAGTTCCACTGTGAGGAACCTTGGAGTTACTTTTGACCAGGAAATGTCATTTGATTCACACATAAAACTCATTTCCAGAACAGCATTCTTCCACCTGCGGAACATTATGAAAATTAGAAACATTCTGTCTTTACAGGATGCTGAAAAACTAGTTCATGCTTTTGTTAATCTAGATTAGATTACTGTAACTCCTTATTAGCAGGATGTTCTAACAAGTCTGTTAGAATCCTTCAGTTCATTCAAAATGCTGCAGCACGAGTTCTGACAGGAACTAGAAAGAGAGACCATATAACTCCAGTGTTAGCTTCTCTACACTGGCTCCACCCACAGTTTAGAATTCAATTTAAAATCCTCCTCCTCACGTACAAAGCACTTAATGGTCACGCCCCTTCATACCTGAAAGACCTAGTCTTACCCTATCACCCTAATAGACCACTTAGGTCACAAAATACAGGTTTACTTGTGGTTCCCAGAGTCTGTAAGAGTAGAATGGGAGGCAGAGCCTTTAGCTACCAGGCTCCTCTCCTGTGGAACCAGCTCCAAATGATAGTTCGGGAGGCGGAGCCTCTCTCTGTATTTAAAGTTAAACTTCAAACTTTCCTTTTTGATAAAGCTTATAGTTAGAGCTGGTTCAGGGAAACCTGGACCATAAGACCTTCCCTCTCTCTCTCTCTGTATTCTCATCATGCAGGTTGCAGGATCAAGATCCAGTTTTCGAGGCTACGCTCATCGTCACCATTATTATTATTTTGTAATTTAAAAGTCGATATCAGTAACTGTATAAACTTGTAACTTGATACAGTTGTTGTGTATCTGCTGCTGGTCTCTCTCTCTCTTCTGTCTCTCCCTCATCTCCCTCTTGTCCTTTCTCTCCCCCCTTTCTGTCCCCCACCTCTCCACTGTCCCCCATTTTTCCTTTCACCCCAACCGGTCGAGGCAGATGACCGCACATCTCTGAGTCTGGTTCTGTCAGAGATTTCTTCTTCTGTTAAGAGGGAGTTTTTTCTCTCCACTGATGCCTAGTGTTTGCTCATTGTGTGAACTGTTGTGTTTCTCTGCTCTCCTTGATGTTGTCTATGTACAGACCTGAGATCATGTATGTTATGATTTGGTGCTATACAAATAAAATTGAATTGAATTGTGTGTGGGACACTGAGTGTGTGTGTGTGTGTGTGGGAGAGAGTGCGTTTGTGTGTGTGTGTGTGTGTGGGAGACTGAGTGAGTGTGTGAGTGTGTGAGGTGTGTGTGTGTGTGTGTGTGTGTGGTGTGTGTGTGTGTGTGTGTGTGTGTGTGTGTGTGAGTGAGTGGTTTACAAACTTCAGTTTCCTGTTGTTACAGTCCGTCTCACACTGAGATAAAGACGTGAACATGTGACTCAGATACTTAACCTGACGTAGATTTTATCACATTAAGTCTTTAGTGACGTGGTTAAAATAAAAGATTCCCCTTGTGTCTGGTTCTCACATATTAAAGTACAGTATGTGATAAATGTACAGAAACTCACCTTTAAGAAACTGGCCATGGAGCCTACGTGGTTAGCACAGATTCCTTTACGAGAGTCTTTCACTCCTTCACCTGTCTGTTACACACACACACACGCACACACACGCACACACAGTTCAATGACGTGTGTCAGACACGTTCATGTCTGTCTGATGCAGAAAAACATTAAAGAACAGAGACATAAGTTAATTCAAACTGAACTCAATAACTTTGATATAGGCTTAAATCATTTAATCTTAATCAGAAAGCTTGTCTTAGTATGTGTGCGTGTGTGTGCGTGTGTGTGCGTGTGTGTGTCTTACCCAGTTAATGAGGACATATTTGGGCAGACCAGAGTTTGGATCCTGGACACGACAGAAAGCGTACATGACCTTCCCACTGTTCAGCTCCTCCACCATCTCCTCTAAACCTCCTTCTACACACACACACACACACACACACTTTCCCATGATCCTCCTTGTTGTTGTGACATAAATGAAGCTTTTTCTTTAGCTGAAAATAAAGTTTGCATCATCAACTCAAACACAACTCTAAATAATAAAAAGATTAAAGTCATGTGAAGAGAAGAACTCAACATACCCTCACAGGCCAACACGTTCCACTTTGTAAAGGTTTATCATGTTTGTGTCATTGTTTTAAGATAAAAATAACCTTAGATTGTGCCACTATATCTACTTGAACAAAGTTATATAAATATCCTTTATTTAATATTGGGCAAAGGCTCATTGAGATTAAACTCAGACACGTGACAGGTACCAGGTTCTATCACTGATGGAAGAGGAAAAGCAACTTTAATTCTCTTCAACCTTTGGTTCTGGTGTCACTCGTCTTTTGCTCACGTGGTCAAATGAAGAACAAACTTAAAGTCACCATGACGCTGCAGTTTTGTCTGATTCACATTCTCTCACAGAATCAGCTTAAATTTTAGCAGTTTATTGTGTATTTATGTGGGAGAGTGAGTGAGTGAGTGTGTGTGTGTGTGTGTGTGTGTGTGTGTGTGGTGTGTGTGTGTGTGCGTGTGTGTGGGAGAGTGAATGAGTGAGTGTGTGTGTGTGTGTGTGGGAGAGTGAGTGAGTGAGTGTGTGTTTGTGTGTGTGTGTGTGTGTGAGAGTGAGTGGTTTACAAAAGTGTGTCTCAGTGAGATAAACACATGATCACGTTAAACTTAAACTGACGCAGATTTTATGACATAAGCCTTTAGTTAAGTGATTCTGCTGTGTTTTCACTGAGACTGATCCTCCATCATGTTTCAGTCTGGTTCTGGTTCTGGTTCTGGTTCTGGTTTTGGTTCTGGTTCTTCACCTCAGGGAGTAAAATGTGCAGAGAAGTGCTCACCTCCTGTTTCTGCCAGTCTGATGTCGTTACTGTTCCCTTCATACGTGAACAGAGCCCTGTGAGGACAGAGGACACATGTGAGGGCAGAGGACACATGTGAGGACAGACACATGTGAGGACAGAGGACACATGTGAGGACAGAGGACACGTAGAGGACACAGAGAGACAGTGGAGACAGTGACAGACGAGGACAGAGGAGACACATGTGAGGACACAGACATGTGAGGGACAATGACAGAGGACACATGAGGACAGGAGACATGTGAGGGCAGACACTGGGAGGACACATGTGACATTTGAGGGCAGAGGACATGTGAGACAGAGGACGTGAGGGGACACATGTGAGGACGAGACATGTGAGGACAGAATACACATGTGAGGACAGAATACACATGTGAGGACAGACGACATGTGAGGGCACGAGAGGACACAGCAGGACACATGTGAGGGACATGTGAGACGCGTGAGGGCAGAGGACACATGTGGGAGACAGAAGACACAGAGGACAGAGGACACAGGAGGACAGAGAGACATGTGAGGGGCAGAGGACACATGTGAGGACAGAAGACATGTGAGGACAGAGGACAGAGGACACATGTGAGAGACAAGACTGAGGGCAGAAGACACGTGAGGACAGAGGACACATGTGAGGACACAGGACACATGTGAAGACAGAGGACACATGTGAGGACAGAGGAGACATGTGAGGACAGAGGACACATGTGAGGACACAGGACACATGTGAGGACAGACAAGACATGTGAGGGCAGAAGACAGGAGGACACATGTGGAGGACACATGTGAGAGGACACATGTGAGGACAGAGGAGACATGTGAAGACAGAGGACACATGTGAGGACAGAGACACATGAGGACAGACACACATGTGAGGACAGAGGACACATGTGAGGACACATGTGAGGACGAGGACATGTGAGACAGAGGACACACAGAGACACATGTGAGGACAGAGGACACATGTGAGGACAGACGACATGTGAGGGCAGAGGACACGGAGGACAGGACGAGACATTTGAGGGCAGAGGTCACATGTGAGGACAGAGGACACATGTGAGGACACGGGACACATATGAAGACAGAGGACAGAGGAGACATGTGAGGACAGAATACACATGTGAGGACAGGTGAGGACGGAGGACACCGTGGTGAGCACAGAGACATGTGAGGACAGAGGAGGCGTGTGAGGAGACAAGACATGTGAGGGCAGAGGACACTTGTGAGGACAGACGAGATATCTGTGGGAAGAGGACACATGTGAGGACACAGGACAAATGTGAGGACAGACGAGACATGTGAGGGCAGAAGACACATGAGGACAGAGGACACATGTGAGGACAGAGGACACATGAAGACAGAGGACACATGTGAGGACAGAATACACATGTGAGGACAGAGGACACCGTGTGAGCACAGAGGAGACATGTGAGGACAGAGGAGACGTTTGAGGACAGGGGTGTGGACAGGTGTCACTCAGATAATAATAAGGAAGTGAAGTCTCTTTTTAAAACTCACCAGTTTGTGTCTGACTTGCCGTCCACCACCTCTTTATACGCCGCCATGAGCGCCGTGCCATTCTTATTCAGGTTCACAGACATTTTAGTCCACGTGTCCTCGGCCACGGTCCTAACACACACACACACACACACACACAACCTCCTTGAGAAGAAGTGGCGACAAAAACAAACTAAACCAAAATAAAAAACACACACACAATAATCTCAGGTGTGAGAATAAAAGTGTGAGAGCAGAGAGTGAGCGTCGGTGTCACCTCCTTCGTTCACTGTGAAACAGGTCAGGGGAGAAAACACAAACCTGACAAACAACATTCTTACACAACAAGTCACCTGTGGAATAATCTCAGCTCATCACAGTCTAAAAAAACATCTGCACGCCTTAAAAAACTGAACTATATTAAAAAGTTAAATAACAAGAAATATGTGTCTTTCCTAAATGGATGAAATATTCCTTTAATTAAAAGTTACTGACTTTGGTGTGGGAGAGTGAGCGGTTTATAAACTTCAGTCTCCTCTCGTGTCACTCCTGTTTCACAGTGTTACACTATTGTTGACATTAATGTGAATGCACACACACACTCAGTGTGTGAGGGGCTGACAGATGATCCTGTTAGTAAATGAAAGGGTGATTGATGGACTGAAGCTCAAGAGCAAATTACCCCCTGGGGCAATAACATACCCCGCCCCCCTCCCTCTCTGCTTATCTGCTCTGACGTTACATTGTCCTTCACACCTCCACTGTGTGTGTGTGTGTGTGTGTGTGTGTGTGTGTGTGTGTGTGTTGCCACTTTAAGACTTTTTCTCTGTCATAAACAGGACCAGTCAAGGAGACCAAAACCTGGTCCTAATGAGGCAGAACCTCATTTCTGTGGTTTAATGAAAGTCAATACAGAGTCTTGAGAAAATAGCTGCTCAAACCTCTGTGTGTGTGTGTGTGTGTGGGGTGGGGGGCATTTTGTCTGATTACCACAACTTTAAATGGCTTTTTTCACATATAAGACTTGGTTAAGTTAAGGGTTACGGTTAAGGGTAAAAGGGAATACATTATGCCTATGATGTGTCCTCACTAAGAGATTGTGTGTGTGATGTAGATAATGGCGCCCGACAAATAACAACAAACTCACAACAAACTGTCTTAACAGTTTAGTTACAGAGTCTCATTGTCTCATTTCCTCTTGGTTTCTTTGCTGTAATGAGCTCAAAAGCTGTCAACACACACACGCACACACACGCACACACACTTGCACGCGCACACACGCGCACACACACACACACAGGTCTCAGCATTGACTTCCATTCATTTCAACAGACTAAAATAAGTCTTATCACCAACTACAGTTCAAATCTGGTTCTGGTCTCCATGAGGACATGAGTTGTCATTCACACTGGTCTCAAACCAGTTTAAACCCGGGATTAAACTAGTTTTTGTCCAGTGTGTGTGTGTGTGTGTGAGTGTGAGCACCAGCTCCACGCTCCAGTTTCACGCCGACATCTCGAGCCGGACCAGATGTGACGAACCTGAGACCGACATCGGCCCCGGCGCTCACAGCTGGTTTGTGCGTTGCAGGACACACAAACCCAACTGTAACTGTAACTGTAACGTCTCTCACCGTCTCACAAATCCAGACACACACACACACACACACACACACACACACACACACACACACACACACACAGAGCAGCAGCAGCAGCAGCTGTGTACATCAGCAGGAGGTTGATACAGTGGGGCCTCAGAGTTTGACTTTGGCTCAAGTCCAGACACAGAAGATCCTCTTCCCTAAAGCAGGACATATGTGTGTGTGTGTGTGTGTGTGTGTGTGTGTGTGTGTTGGGGGCTGCATACCTCTGCTCAGTCGTAACCCCCAAAAACAGCCTCCTACTGTAACTGTAGGTCAGTGTCGTTGAACTCCTGCTCCAGTTAGCAGTTCAAGAGAAAACACATGTGATTGCGTGTGTATATGTTCATTCATTCATAAATTTATTCATTCACGAGTGTGTGTGTGTTTAAGAGATTTGAGTGTGTATGGGGAGGAAATCCCTCTTTTGTTTCCTGAGGAGGCCGAGAGTGTGTGTTTAATGAAGGATGAACACGTTTCCCTCTGACAGCTGGAAGGACACACACAAGCACACACACAGACACACACGTACACTCGCACACACACACATGCACACACTCACACACACACACTGCATGCATGCACACTCGCACACACACAGACACACTGCATACACTACACACACACACATACATGCACCTACACACTGCACACACTCCACACACACACACACACACACCGCACACACACACACACACATGCACTCCACACACACACACACACATGACCACACCACAGACACACCGTACAACACACATGCACATACATGCACACGCACACACACACTTGCACACACACACATACACTCACACACACATTTCGCACACACACACACTGCATGCACTCACACCCTGCGTACTTCACACGCACACACTCGCACACACACACACACGTACACTCACGTACACACACTCGCACACACCCAGACGTGAAATTCTTTGTGCTCAACGTTTTCACCGCGTTTCTGAATCGCTGCATCGTGGCTAACAGCTAGGCTAACGTCTGGGTCTGACTCCATTCCTCACCTTTAGAAATTCCATGTTCTGACTATAAGTGGAACGCAGCGTGACACGTGCAATACTCGCTGTCACCATTAGATGTCACTAACTCTTACACACTGGACCTTTAACCAGCTCTAAACTCTAGAAGTCTGACTATAAATGGAACGTACCATTTACAGATGTAAAGCAGTATCAAAAATAAAGTATAGAAGCATAGAATAAGAAATACAAGAAATTTTTTACAAGAAAAAAACTAATAATAATTAGGATTATTCAGATTTAAGAAGCTGAAAAATCACACAAACTGGTTTTAATTCTTAAAAAAACACTGGTATATAGATAGTGAACTGTGAAATGAGATCAAACTGTGTGGTGTCTTCATTGTACAAACAGACATCACAACACTGATTAATTGTCTTTATTTTCACAGACGCAGACACATGTGCTTCAAATATCCAGATGTTGCAGTGGTTTGATAAAATGCTTTTTGTGGCTGGATCAATGTTCGCCGGTGAAATCTGAGCTGAAGATATGAAACACAGTGAAGTCTCTAAAAGAGGACACGATGGATGTGATTCAACTCCAGCTTCAGAGTCTTCAGATAACAGTTTTCACTTTTCAAAAAGTTGCTACAAGAACATTTCCATGGCCACAGTGCTGCTGTTATTGTAAGAGTGTAACTTGTGGGAGGCAGAGCTGAACAAAGAGAGTTCAGAGCAACCTTGAGACAGAGGAGAAAACAAACAAAGACACAGAGGGAGGGTTCACCAAGCTGTAGGCGCTAATTACCACCAGGTTAATCTCCACAGGGAGGCTGCTATTTAATTGCAAGTGGGGGCATTAGTGTGTGTGTGTGTGTGTGTGAGAGAGTGATTACAATGCATGTGTATTTAAATTCAAACAACTTTATTTGTCCCACTAGGAGCAATTGTTTGAATATTTCCTTAGCATATCATGTAACCAATAGCAATAAAAAGTCAATAAATGTGTGTTTTCAGAGTCAAACAGCAGTAAATACCTCCTGAAAACAAATCCTGGAATGTTCATTTGCAGATGTTCTTAGAGAATCTCTTCACGCTGAAGTTGTCTGAGAGAAAAGGGAATAAAAAAGACAACATCATGGCTGCCAGCAGCAACACGACGTATTTCAGCCACTTAACAAAAAGCTCACCCTATAAAATCTAGGTAGGTTTAAGCCTAAAATGAAAATGTGTTTAAACCACTTTATCTCACTGTTTAACAGGAAAGTGAAGTTTGTAAACCACTCACAGAAAATCAGTGATTTTAACATCACACACACACACACACACACACACACAGGAGTTATTTTGTCACTTCTGCATTTAAAATCCTTCATTTAGATTTACTTCAGTGAGAAGTAACCGTGAGACAGAGACGTGAACTATGTTCTTAAGACATAATAGACTTAAACTGGCGTAGATTTTATGAAGTTAAGTGGTTAAATCTGTATGTTAGCATCTGGGCTTTAAGCTACTTCTGGCACAGTACGTGCAGCATATAAGCAAACCTTTAACACAAATCCGAACTGTCTCTTTAAAGTTGAGCAGAGTTTGTGAATGATTTGCTGCCACAGACAGAAAAAACTGCGCCTTTAATAACAAATCTGTGTTTCCTCAGCAAACAAACGGCGTCTACCTGTTGTTCCTGATCAGGGATCAGTACTTCAGTGAAGTGTCCTGCGGGGGCGCTGCTGAGCGGATCCAGGCTGTATGAAGATCCTCCTCCTCCTCCTCCTCCTCTCTCTCTTCTTCTCCTTCCACTCTCCAATTATCCAAGAAGAAAAACTTCTCCTCCAGACTCTGCAGAGATTGAGATTTTACGGGAGCTATCTTCGGGATTATGCTCGTTTCGAGCGGGAATAACGATGTAGGGAGTGAAGTGAAAAGAGGCCTGGACTTTTCTTTCCCCTCTGGACAAACTGCGGAGGACGTAAACTTTTTACGGCTTTCACTCCGCGGGTAATGATCGATATTTGTGATCGGCGCCTGACTCACTGCAGCTTTTCTTTGTCAATAAATGTACACATTTTTTTCAAAGAGCCTCGTCTCTATGGAAACAAGCTGAAGGAGGATTTCCACACCTCAGGAATTTTCCACGCCACCAAAAAAAACCTGAAGCGTCCGTGAACGCAGCACGGAGCTAGCTAGCTAGTTGGTGTTGTTGTTTTTTTACACTTTTAGCGTAAAACTACGACTTAAACGCTCGCTCCGTGTTACGTCAACGTGCGCTGCGATGTTTTTAACGCGGAGTTAACGTCACTAGGAGGCTGCGTGAACGTGGTTCCCGGTGTTTTGGGGAGTGTTTTTCTTTGTTTTTGTTGTTTTTTAATGAAAGTGTGACTTTGGTTAGCTTAGCGCTGGAAACATGCCGCAGCTGAGCGGAGACGACCTGGGAGCGAACGACGAGCTCATCCCGTTCAAAGACGAGGGCGAGCTGGAGGAGAAGCGGAGCGTGTCCGCGCACCGAGACCTGGACGACGTCAAGTCTTCTCTGGTCAACGAGTCCGAGACCATCAGCAGCTCCGACTCCGAGGTGCGTTCACTGACCACTCTCTGCGCCATCGATTAAGACCGCGAATAATCGATTAATCCTGTCGCACACAAGTTGCAAAAAATCGCGTAAATCTCACAATGAGGAGAAACAATACAAACATGGGCCTGACGGTTTAATCGTGACGCTTCAATGTAAAGGTTTTTAACGGTTAACTGGATTATTTGTCATTTGATCAGTTTGAGTGTTTTTTATATAATGAAGTTGTGTTTTTTTAGATTTTCAGCTTCTTAAATTTGAATGTTTTTTGGGTTCTTTACTGAAACAAATATATTACTTAAACTAAATAATTTTGGTTTGTCAACAAAATTAACACATTTAAGAACATTTCCAGGCTTTGGAAACAAAAATCAAACAACCAATCGATTAATGTATAAAATAATCATCAGTTTAATCGATTTACAAAAACAATCACAAGTTACATCATGTACGAAAGCGTGCTACTCTTACAACAAACAATGAATTAATTACTAACTTAATTCTCAACTAGTGTTCTTTTTAAAACTTTTTAAAATTACGTTAGTGTGATTTTTTTGTTTCAGCTTCTTAAATGTGAATAGTTTTCCTCCATAAAACAAAGAAATCATTAAAACTTAATGATTTTTGTTTTCGGACAAAAACATTGAGAAGAATCGACAGGTTAGTCGATAATAAAAAGTGCGTTGACAAGTGACAGATATATAAGTTATAATTTTTTATTTATAAAGTTAATTGTTTGTCAGATGGGGGTAAAAAGTTGTGTTCTACTCGCAGCTTGGTTTGTTTCCATCAGACTGTTTTTATATCCCATAAAAGTTTTTAAACTTAAAATTAGGGCGGCAGCTAACTCTTGCTTTCATAGTGGATTATTTTCCTGATTGATCAATAGTTGTTTGTTCCATAAAATGTTGAAAAATATTGATCAGTGTTTGTCAAACTGGGAAATGATGATGTTTTCTAAATGTCTTGTTTTTACCCACAAACACAAAATGATTAAGTTTGAATGATTTCTTTGTTTAATGGAGCAAATAAAGCTAAAAAAATATTCACATTTAAGAAGCTGAAAAATCGTGAAAGAAATTCACTCACATCAATCAATCACCAAAACAGTTTGCAAATTGATTGTTGCAGTTTTAACTTAAAGGGAGTTGTAAAAGTTGCTGGATTGATGAAAGGTCAATGAAAATTAATCCACATCTACACTGTTTGAAAACACACTCCATTTTAGTTTGAAAACTCCAGGACGGTATTTTAATCTGGACTATGGGTGGATATGATTGTTTGAGTATTTGCTGGATTATAAAAAAGCAGATCACTTACTGTGACGGTTCATAATTTTTTAAAATTCAAAGAATATTTAACAGGTTTCTTGAATGCATCTTGAAACTGCTCCTCTAAACTCAACACGCCATAGAAATCCAGCAGGAGTGATGACATTTACCAGGGTCTTTGAATGCATCTCGTTAGCTTTCACACACTGCAGTTAAGAATATTCAAATATGCGGGATTATTCTAGTATGTATCTGTCTGAATTATCTATGAATAATGCTATTGAATATTCATGTAGCATTTCTGCTAAAACAAAATCCTCGTCCTTAGTGACGGGAGGAAAATAAGAGTCCTTTCAAATTAAAGAGGCAGTTACACAAATTAACTTTGTTACTTGTTACCTTATTGGCCACAAATTAACTGTCAATTATGAATGAAAAACGCCTTCTTTCGCCCCCTTTTTAGATGAAAAGTAAATAATGTGGACGTAGCCATGTCTCCCCCATGTCTCCTTCATGTCTTCTCCATGTCTCCTCCATATCTCCTTGATGTCTTCTCCATGTCTTCTCCATGTCTCCATGTTTCCCCATGTTCCAGGTCTCCTCCATATGTTCCCCATGTTTCCTCAATGTCTCCTTCATGTCTCCTCCATGTCTCCTCTATGTCTTCTCCATGTCTCCTCCATGTTTCCTCCATGTCTTCTCCATGTTTCTTCAGGTCTCCTCCATGTCTCCCCCATGTTTCCTCCATGTCTTCTCCATATGTTCTCCATGTTTCCTCTATGCACTCGTCTTGTTTTTCTTTTCCAGTCAGTGCACACTGACTGGCCTTGTCCTCCTCCTCACATCAGGGTCAGAGGTCACTGTGAGGACAAGATAAACATAACAGTGAGCTGTTTAACAGCCGATGCAATAGATTTTAACAGGTTAAGTTTTATTAGTTACTGTCTATATTCTGTTAGCTTTTCATTTAGTTTAGTTTTAGTTATATAGCCATAACATAAAAAAATACACACTAATATCTTACTCCATGTTTCTTCCATGCTTCCTCCATATGCCCCCCATGTTTCCTCCATGTCTCCATTTTTCCCCCATGTCTCCATGTTTCCCCCATGTCTCCTCCATGTCTCCTCCATGTTTCCCCATGTTTCCCCCATGTTCCTCCATGTCTCCTCCATGTTTCCATGTCTCCTCCATGTTTCCCCATGTCTCCATGTTTCCCATGTCTCCCTCCATGTCTCCTCCATGTTTCCATGTTTCCATGTCTCTCCATGTCTCCTCCATGTTTCCATGTCTTCCATGTTTCCCTGTCTCTCCATGTTTCCCCATGTCTCCTCCATGTTTCCATGTCTCCTCCATGTTTCCCCATGTTTCCCTCATGTCTCCCCCATGTCTCCCCATGTTTCCCCCATGTTTCCTCCATGTTCTTGTTGTCACTCAGTGTTTCCTCAGACAACAGTAGCTAGTTTGTTTGTGTGTGTTTCTTCTGGCTCTGTTGACGTTTGTGTTTTGTGGTTTTTCTTCCACACACAGACACACATACACACACACACACACACACACACACACAGGGTCTGACTCTGTTGACGTTTGTGTTTTGTGGTTTTGCGTCCACACAGACAGACAGACGTCCCAAACCCCGCCCAGACCTGGAGAACAGGGCCAGACACAGTCAGCTGTTTGAAGAAGGTATGATGAACTCTCTCTCTCACACAGTAACGTGATTTCTTTGACCTCAGCGTCTGTCGTCACCTCCTTCATTAACATGTAGTCACTCTGTTTGTGGTTTGAAATCTGTCAAAGCTGAGGCTCAAAAACACTTTTCATCCTCGAGACATAATTGCACTCAATATGAACCTGAAAGCTGTCGTCTGTGACCGCAATAATGTGTTTGTCTCATACCATAAATATGTAAACGTGAGTGTTTTTTCTGTATTCATTCATTCTATTCATTCATTCTTGTTCTTTCGTGTTGGACTTAAATCATATCCAGCTTCACATGTTAATCTTTCTCTATATTGATTTAGAAGTAGAAAAACAATCATTTCTTTATCATTTTGGTTTTGATCACATCTTATCGATTCATTTTTTATGGAAATATTCGTTAGTTTCAGCACAGAAAATAATTATGTTGACGTAAAAGTAGAAAACAACAATAAACCGATGATATGATGATTCATTGGATATGTAAAGAATAAAATATGTTCTTGTATGTTTTTATAGAAAAGGGTGAAAAATTGGCCAAGATACAGCCCTTTGAATTTGTTCAAAGAAGTTGTTAAATTTTCTAGTTGCTTCAAACTAGAGGTGAAACAATTAATCAATTATTAATCGATTACTAAATTAATCAACAACAACGGGTGATGTCCGAATGTCATCATAATCTACCAACCAAGCTGGCAGACCCTGAACTGTAGCAAGGAGACCTCCGAAGACCACTAGCTCCTTTAGCTCGGCTTAGCTCGTTAAACACATTAAACACGGCACTTTACTCACACACTGCAGGTGATACACAGCCTCTCTTATTATTGTGCAGCTCTCACAAAGTGGAGTAACTCAAAGTTTGCCCTAACCCGGTGTTTTTGGATCCAGTAAAACAAGTTTCAAAGCGACAAATTCTCTAAATGCCACGCTTGTGTTTTTATGTTTGTGATTAATACACAACTTAGGCGTCAAAGATGTCTTCTTCGTTTTCTTCTTCTTGTGTTTGGGTTTTGTACAGAAATTTTTCAAGTATTTTGGTGTCATTTTGGAGGAGGTTACATCAGGTGTATGAGGACTTAAAACACTGCCGTGTGTATGTGGAAAACTGTAAAAGAAAAGGGTTGTTGTCTTCATGGAAAAGCTCTGAATTTTCTGCCTCTTTGTGGTATAGCGTTGAATGTTTTTCAGCCTTGAATCTTTAACCCTGTCATGACCATCGTGAGGATTTATTTAGATTTTATGGCTGGAGAGTGAGTTCTTCTACTCCTTCTTCACTTTCCATATGTGACAGTTATTCAAGCGTTTAGGAATCACAGTTCTGAGAAGCTGACGTCACAAACATGTGACACGCCGCTGAAGTCCTGAGATTCTACTGTAATGACAAGTATATGAGTGCAAAGCTCTGTTTCTCTGCTTTCCGTATCCATCCATCTTCCACTGTATCCTCCACACCCTGAACACATCGCCACTCCATAGTTTTTGAATTTTCCGTCTATAGGAGTTACAGTACTGTTAAAATCAGTTGACCTGACCCTCTGTTGTTGTTGTTGTTGTTGTTGTTGTTGTGTTTGTGCGTCAGCTCTGAGGAGGCAGCAGGACGCCGGTCTCTTCCAGCCCTCGCCGTACATGGGTTATCCTTTCTTCATGATCCCAGACCTCGGGAACCTCTGTAATCCCTACCTCACCAATGGAGCCCTCGCATCAAGTGCCCAGATGGTAAGAAGAGGCACAAACATTTAAACTCCAGTGATGATCTTTGAGCGTTGAATAATACTCACCTTCTAAATGTCACGTTCTTTAATTTTAAAGATATTTTCATGCTTCCTTTTTTTTAAAATAACACAGAAACCCTATTTGCTGCTGCAGCCGTCAAGTCTTTTATTGTAATGTCATCAGGATTAAAACCATCACACTGACACGCACACACACACAGGCACACACACACACACACAGAAGACAGCCTGCGGCTCTTCAACACACACACACACACACACACACTCAGTCAGTGTCCGCCCCCTTGTTCACAGCTCATTGTTGTCATTAGCAGGTTTGAATGGAGCTAATGTGTGGATCCACAGGGGGCGTCGTTATATCTCATTATACTGAACGCACACGCACGTGCACACACACACACACACACACACACTCACTCACTTGCTGTAGACATGAAAACATGAAGTTTGAAAATGATTTACTCTGCAAATAAATCACATGTTTATCTCAGGGCGGTCACTTTTGATGCTTTTCCACGCCATGGTCCCGACACGCCTCGGTTTGTTTTCCATGACTTCATAGTACCTCCTCATAGTGGGCGGAGTCATAGCACGGCTGAATGAAATCGGACGAGGTTCAGCTGATGTGACGTCGTCAGACTGGCGACCTCTGATTGGTCAGAGAGTCGTCACTGAAGAGTCATGAGCGCGAGAATCAAAGCAACAAATGTAGATCAAAGTGACTAAGACTTAAAAATACTACTTCCTGTTCCAGAATCTACTTCTACAGTTGTGCTTGTGTGTGTGTTACACACTGATTTGCGCTGGTATGTCCAGCAGCTGGTTCCAGTTACAGCTCTGATCGTGTGTGTGTGTGTGTGTGTAACTTTATTTATTGAAACTCCATAACTAACCACTCAGGGCCGCACCAAGCCTTTATGGGGCCCGGAGGTGAATTTTTTTTTTGTTTGTTTAAAAACTCTAAAGTGATTTGACGGCTTTTAACAGTTTACGTTTCATTTTTATTTATTTTGGGTGATTTGTTCTCATTTAATCCGTTCATCATCTGCTGCTTCATCCTCCACCGGAGGGTCACGGGGGTCACTGTGCCTCAGCTGACATAGGGTGACAGGTGGAGTCTCACCCTGATAAGTGAAGATCTATCACAGGTACACACACCTTCAGTCTCACATAATAATAATAATATGAATGTGTGTGTCCACAGTATCTGCCGTTTCAGTGGCCTGTCCTGGACGTCCCGGGACGATCGGCAGCCGTCAGAGACGCTGTGTCTCCTGCACAGCTGGTCAGAACACAGTATATTATAAATAATGTGGACGATGAGGATGAATCCTGACACCTGGTGGACAGGTGGCAGTGCTGCAGCTGTAGTAACCTCCTCTGTCCTCTCTGTAGTCTAACAGCGTCCCAGTGGTGCAGCGTCCTCCTCACATGTCTCACCTGCACCCTCTGCTGTCCTACAGCCCAGAGGCCTTCTCTCCTCAGAGAGCCTCACCTGGATTCTCTCCTGACGCAGGTGGGTGTGTGTGCGTGTGCGTGCGTGTGTGTGTGTCTGTCTTTCTGTCTGTGGCTTTAAGAACATTAAGAATGGTGGTGTCTCACCTGTGTAACAGGTGTGTCAAGGACTCTTCCCACTCCCTGCTACCCCATGTCTCCTGGAGGCATGACTCAGATTCCACACCCACTCGGATGGCTGTGAGTTACACACACACACACACACACACACACACACACATACATACACACAGAGGTCATGACCCATGTTTGTGATTGTGTCCTCAGGCAGGGACAGTCCATGTATCCCATTGCAGGGGGGTTTTCACCTGTTGCTCTGTCGAGGTAAGCGTGTTTGTGTCACTCGTGTCCTTGTCTCTGACGAGGAAGCCTGTTCACCTCCGCTACACTAGGTGGCAGTATTTTCAAATCACAGGAGGCGTAGTATTTGTTAAAAGCCCAAAAATGTGTGTTAAAATGTAATTTTGCTGAATTATTGTGGTGATCTTTGCACACGTCTTGTTCTGCAGACTAAAGAAAACTTGGTTTGGCACAAAAATCACACAGTTAATCATTTTAAATGAAAATGAGAATAATGACGTAAAAACTGAGCGTGCTCTCTGATATCGCAATTCCTGACAAGAAGAATCGCTATTAGATATTTAAAATTGTCTTCTTATTTTACTGAAGTGACTATTGATTACTTTGGGAAGTAACGGTTCATTCTGATTGTCAGAATGATTGTCAGAATGAACCGCATGCTCCCTCAACTGCAAAGTCAGAACAACCTCACAAACCGTGGCCACACCCCTTTACTTCGTAACTTTTCATCTTTGATGTATTTAGTACAAATTTTCGAGGGGTTTTTTGGTATGTGAGATTGCACGATGAATGCGCTCGGACGAGTTTGTACCTTATACAAAATGCGCAAATTGTGAAAATGGACGCCAAATCCAAAATGGACGACTTCCTGTTGAGTTGAGGTTGTGTTCCTGATGGACTCTTTTGTTCGTGTTGGGCTGCGACATGTTCCCACTAAGTTTCTGCAAATTTGGTGAATCTGTTTCACCATGTGGGGGCGCCACTGAGCCATTTTGCAGCACTTTTACACACATAAAATGAATCACACTTATTTTATAAAATAAAATAAAATCACACTTATTTTATAAAATAAAAAATTGCACCAGTTGTGATTTGGGAGCCAATTTTCGTCAATGTTTAGTTTATGTTAAAAATGAATAAAAAGAGTAATTCCACTGTGTCTGGAGCTCTGATGTTTAACTGCTTTTCTTTGTTTCCTCGTCCACAGTCTGATGTCAGGTGGTTTCTCTCCACGCTTGGTTCCCACGCCTCAGTCGTCCATTCCTCACCCGGCCATCGTCTCCACTGTGGTGAAGCAGGAGCCGGGCGGCGGCTGCAGCAGCAGTCAGCACGAGTACGGACACAGACACGTTTATCTTTGATTTACTCATGATAATAGTCACAATAATAATAATAATAATGATCATAATAATCAATAAAACTGTGTGTTTGTGTAGGAACGTAAAGTGTGACGCTGCTCAGGAGAAAGAAGACGATAAGAGAAACTACGTGAAGAAACCGCTCAACGCCTTCATGTTGTACATGAGGGAGGAGCGGCCTAAGGTGGTCGCTCAGTGCAAAGTGAAGGAGAGCGCCACCATCAACCAGATACTGGGACAGCGGGTGAGTGTCACGCACACGCACACACACACACACACACACACACACGACACTCAGTAAAGATTGTAATAAAAAACATATTGTCAAACTCATATATAACTGCTTTATATTGTGTTGCCACAAGGGGGAGCTGTTTCTCTCCAGTCATTCTTGAACCTCACCATTTAAATGATTCTTATGAAACATTTAATCATTACTTTGACACCGTTTCAGAAGTATTTACCGTACATGTCAGTTACACCAGTTTGTAAAATTATGTTCAAAAAGGTTTCATTTCCAACATTGTTACAGTTATTATTTTTATTATAAGATTTTTGACACCTTTCGTTAAAGTATAAAAAAACGTTTTTAAAACATTATTGTGACGTTCCAACATTAAATAATAAGAAAAAACATTTGGATAACATCTTTTGTTACAACTTGCAACATTATTATCAATTATCAGTTTTTAATGACCATCAGCGACGCAAACATTCCAACATTTTGAAACTGTTTTTTATGTCTTTCTTTGTTTTACAAATTGTTTTCTGATGATCACAAAATGTTTTTAGAATGTTGCAAAATTTTGTGAAAAAAGAAAATTGGCCCCTGATTAAAATGTTATTGCGACGTTCCAACATTAAACATATTTTATTTGATAACAGGTTTTTTTAAAGGGTATTGTGTGTGTCTGTGTGTCTCATGTGTCCCTGGTCTCCACAGTGGCACTCTCTGTCCAAGGACGATCAGTCCAAATATTACGACCTGGCTCGTAAAGAAAGACTCCTGCACTCTAAGCTGTACCCGGGCTGGTCTGCCAGAGAAAACTACGTACGTTTTATAATACGTTAAATATCATACGTTACATTTATAATAAAGCCGTGTTTCTCATCAGCTGATTCAGACGTTAACTTAACATTTTTCAGGGTAAAAAGAAGAAGAGGAAGAGGACGAAGAGTGAGACGGAGCAGATGGGTAAGAAAAGTGTCTCCTCTTCACTTCCTGTTGCCTCTGAACATTATTATCATTCTTTTGATCAATAACTGATGATATTGATTCTCAATAATTCTCTTTGATTTGGTGCCTTTAGCTGTGATGAAGAGTGTAGTTTTTACCTCACCACCAGAGGGCAGACTCTGCTGTGGCTGTAAATCTTTGTCAAATTACTATGACATCATTATTGTATTGTTTTGTCTTTTCTGTGGCTAATGTTAGCATCTCTGCGTTTATCTAGCAAAACCAAAGTGATGCTAACATTAGCCACACAGGTCATTCTGCTGCTAACAGTAAACACTAGCTACACATTTGACCATATTAGTGTTAGCCTCTTTAAACTGTTGCTAACAGTAGCTACAAATTTTAATCATAAAAAGTGTTAGCTCCTTCAGAATGATTCTAACTGCTGACTGAGGCGGGGCGGTAACGTATTGTGTCACTTCCTGTTCTTACATTAGCTACACAATTGACTTTAATAAATGCTGGCTTCTTTAAAGTGATGCTAACAGTACCCACACATTTAATCCTAAAGAGTGTTAGCCGCATTTAACTAGCAGCAGCAACGTTAGCCACTTTCAGCATTTTTTCATTGTTACAGTTTGCTGCGTATTCGCTAAATTTAGCTAAATGAACCCACATTTTCAAGCACTATAGTAATTATTATTATTGGATGTTTGTGAATCAGAAAATGCTAACTGTGCTAACATGTTTTGGTTCCCAGAAAGTTTCTAAAGCCAAGTTTGAATTAACATAACATAAACATTGACACGTTGTTTCTGACCCTGGTGAAGTCTACTTTGCCCCTAGTGGTGAATATTTGCCAGCACATGTTCACTCATCAGTGATTTGTTTTTTTTTTTGTTTTCAGCAGCAGACGATTTGTCCCCACAGCTGAAGAGACCGTGTGTCTCCACCGCGGCCGACGAGACACCGCACACGCACCCCCACACGCCGCTCGCACACCCTCCCCCACAGACTGCACACGCCCACAGCCGCCCTCACACCGTCTCCCACCTGACACACACACACCTGTCCCAGGCGAGCCCCGCCTCCTCGCTGGACTCCCCGGCCACGCCCACCACATCCCTGGCCTCGCCCGGCGCTCCAGCACCGACGCACACCGACCACGCGCACTCGTCCTTCAGCCACAGCGGACACATGTCGCCGTACGGCGAGCAGCTTCAGCCGCTACCCCTCACCACCAAACCCCACCGGCCCGCACATCTGCTGATCCACCGCGCTGCCACCGTCACCCCGGGACCCTCCACGCCGTCGTCCTCGTCCTCCGACACGCCCGCCCTGTCCCCGCTCACCGCTGCGTGCAGGAGTCCTCTCCCTCCTCCTCTCCTCTCTCAGCCGTTCCTGGCCCCGCCTCCTACCTCCACTCACCAATCAGCAGCGAGCTCTCACGGTGCCTTAGCTCAGCTGCTCAGACGAGCCCATCAGCCATGAGCAGCCCATAATAAAAACCTCTGTAAATAACTGTTTTTTTAAAGACTTTTTTAAAAAAAGATGATGTATCACATTTTATTTTGCTATAAAAAATTAGTCAATATTTGACTCTAACTTTTTAAAAACTCACTTTTTCTAACGACGTTTTGCAGATAATCACACGTTTGTTTTTAAAGCTTTTGTTTAAAAGGCTTTTTCTCACATGGTTGTTGTTCACTGACTCTTGGTTTGTTCTCTGGTTTCTTCCCTGTGTCAATAAATATTCACGAGTTCTGACGACGACGACATCATCATCATCATCTGGGTGTTTTTAAGCATGGATATGTGTATACATATACATGTGTATATATATATATCATGTATATACATATGTGTGTGTGTATATACGTGTGTGTGTGTGTATATATATATATACATATATATGTGTGTATATATACATACACATATATGCAGTGCCTTGTCCATTGTATTATATCTGATGAGCGTGGATTAATGTAACTCCTACATTAATGTATATGTTAGATTTACTGCTGTAGATTTTAGGTACTTGTACTTGACCACTTGTCTGGGTGGTTTAATCTACAGTGACACATCAGATTATACTGTCTAAAATGATGTGATTGTAATATGGCTGCAGAATCTCCTGCCAGATTTATTAAGGTTCCTGTAAGATAAAGAGTTCATAGCGTTACCATGTTTACTTTAACTCTTCATGTCTGTGTCTCAGGCTGAGAAAAATAATACGCCGGCATTGACGGTGAAGGTTTTTATGTGTTTGAACAGCATGATTAAAAAGATAATGAACTCTAAACTCTCCATCAAAATAAGTAAATAAACTAAACTCAATTAAAATGAATATATAATATAAAAGCTATTCAACTTCAAACAATACTACCAAACAACTTAAACAACCAAATAATAAATATATGATGAATAATAATTAATAAATTAATTTAAACGTACAAAATTTCTTGCTAGCTAGGGGGAGCCGTAGAGCTTCGAGACATAACCGCCAAATGTCGTCTACCGCCTGCCATAATTAGAAGAAGGAAATAGTGATGGGAAGTTCGACTCTTCTTACTGACTCGGATCTTTTACTCTCGGACAGTAAATTGAACTTTTCTTTTTTTGAGTCATTTCGTTCATTTTTACAGCAGGTGGCGCTGTAGCCCTCTTGTGGGCGTTGTAAAAAAGACCGCGGTTCACATGGTTTGCTTCAGCTGACAAAGTATAATAAACAAAATGCCACTAGCAATTCAAACCATGCGAAACCCTAGGAAAGCAAATACACACCACAATAAAGTGACTTGTGTCCTGTTTCCTCCCTGACGTTGTTGTTTAACAGCACAACGGTGACCATGTAGCTGTCACGTGACCTGAGGACGGACGCTCAGTTGAGTGAATCCCGAACTAATCATTTCTGTTTCCTGTCCTGCTAAATGAGCTTATGCTGCTGCCTGTCATCGTGTGGCGAAGGAAGGTACTGCATGAACATGAACAAATCACTCACTGAGACGACTCATTACTCCCGAGTCATACAAAAGACTAGTTCATTTTGAACGAATCGTTCACGAACGACACATCACTAGAAGAAAATGGACTATCTCATTTCGCAGCTTAACTTCCGGGTCCTCCGAAGCGGTCGACAGAGGACCGCGCACTTCGTAGGGTCCAGCCCCTTAATTGGGACACGGCTAATATCTCTGTCACCTGCATATTGTGACTTATTCCTCTTATTGTGAGAGCAGCACAATAATAAGAGAGTCTGTGTATCAGCCTGCAGTGCCGTGGTTTAGCGAGCTAATCCGAGCTAAAGGAGCTAGCGGTCTTCGGTGGTCTCCTTACTACGGTTGGGGGGTCTGCCAGCTTGGTTGGTAACACTGCAGACATCATGACTTGGATGTGGGGAGTGCGTGGAGAAATGATCCAGGCTGCGTTGGATACGGAGAGCCCGCTTGGAGACGGAGAAGCGCACAGCGCTCGCCATCCACTCAGAACACAACGTTAGCTACTACTCTTTAGCACAAACAAGTGTGTGCAGCATGCCTGTTGTGTTGTTTCCGGTCGAGCTAGATCTGGTGTGGTGTTGTAGTTTTTATAACGTTACTAGTTGTTGCAACAGCATGTGAAAAAAAACATCAAAAAGAACGTTAATCTCACGATAAAAAAGAGAAAGACGCCGTTAAAATAGGTTTGTGTTTAACGACGTTAATAACGTGCTAATAACACGTTTCACTGACAGCACTAAAAAAAAAAACCTTCTAAATATGAAACAAAGTCATGGAGAATATTGTTTTTAATCTTCAAACTGTCAGGAAACATCACAGATTGACTTTCACGGTGTATTAACATATAACTTTATATTACATGCTGAAAAACTAGTTCATGCTTTTGTTAATCTAGATTAGATTACTGTAACTCCTTATTATCAGGATGTTCCAACAAGTCTGTTAGAACCCTTCAGTTCATTCAAAATGCTGCAGCACGAGTTCTGACAGGAACTAGAAAGAGAGACCATATAACTCCAGTGTTAGCTTCTCTACACTGGCTCCACCCACAGTTTAGAATTCAATTTAAAATCCTCCTCCTCACGTACAAAGCACTTAATGGTCACGCCCCTTCATACCTGAAAGACTTAGTCTTACCCTATCACCCTAACAGACCACTTAGGTCACAAAATACAGGTTTACTTGTGGTTCCCAGAGTCTGTAAGAGCAGAATGGGAGGCGGAGCCTTCAGTTACCAGGCTCTCTCTGTATTTAAAGTTAGAGTTAAAACTTTCCTTTTTGATAAAGCTTTTAATTTTAAGTATTAGATGTTAATACGTGCTTAATAATGACTAATACAGTCTGGTATGCTACTTATGTGCATGTTATTAAGTAATAAAGTAATAATGGTGATTATGTGTTCCCTAATCTAAAGTGTTATCCATGTTCCAACATTTGCTCTGGAAGAATCAAACAGTTGTATGTTCACAGTGCGTTGGAGAAGAAGGTCGTGACCTTTAGCATCACGCGCTCCGCGTGTGTCAGACACAGAGCAGCAGCTACAGTCAGAGCCGCAGTGACGACCACAGCCGTGGTCAGACGTTTCAGTGCAGATGACGGTGTTTGCTGCGCCCGAGTCTCTTCACTCTGACTGTGTCGCAGTGTGTGCAGCTCCTCGCGGGTCAGAACCGCAGGACGCAGTTCAGACAGAACCTCCACAGCCGCTCGCTGTCCAGCCTGCACGGCGCCGCTCATGTAGCCGCACCACTGAGTGGCTGTTTCTGTTCCTGCCCAGTGGATCCTGGACGCCAACACAAAAACAATGAGAAACAATGTTACTGTTTAAACTCATCCATAAATGTTCATATTTACATACGAGAGCTGTCATGCATGTGTGAGCCAGTTTCTCTTTATAAATCAATACCAGTGAATACATTTTCATACAGGTTTACTTGTGGTTCCCAGAGTCTGTAAGAGCAGAATGGGAGGCTCCTCCTCTCCTGTGGAACCAGCTTCCAATGACAGTTCTGTATTTAAAGTTAAACTTAAAACTTTCCTTTTTGATACAGCTTATAGTTAGAGCTGGTTCAGGGAAACCTGGACCAGCTCTTAGTTATGCTGCTAGACTCACACTCACTCTGTCACACTCAGGGTTATGAATATGACTTCATTATATGTCATTAACTTTGTTCTTTCGCTCTATAGTTTCTCTCTCTCTCCCTGTGTCCTCGTCTTGCAGGTTGCAGGATCCAGATCCAGTTTTGAGGCTTACACCTTGACTATTATTATTGTGCTAGAATTACAAATTGATATTAGTATACTTTTATGAGCAGTCTCTGCTGCTGCTTATATAAATGACATCGCAGTTGTAGAAACATGTCATCACTGACTCTAACTGTCCTGTATAAACTTAGAACTTGATACAGTTGTCGTGTATCTGCTCCTGGTCTCCCCAACCTCTCCTCTGTCCTCCACCTCTCCACCTCTCCTCTGTCCTCCACCTCTCCTCTGTCCCCCATTTTTTTCCTTTCACCCCAACCGGTCGAGGCAGATGCTGCACACCTGAGTTTTTTCTCTCCACTGCCCCCTAGTGTTTGCTCATTGTGTAAACTGTTGTGTTTCTCTGCTCTCCATGATGTTGTCTGTGTACAGTGCCTTAAGATCATGTATGTTATGATTTGTAAAAGAGTACAAAACTGTCAAATGAAGTCTGAGCATATAGTTATTAATAATAAATATGGATTAAAAAATAGTAACATTTTAAACTAATAGATTTAATCAGAGTCAAAGTCAGGAAATAAAGGAAACATTGGTTGTTAATTGTCATTATTAGTCATTTATGCTTCTGGTTTATATGTTTAAATATTTCTTATTGAGTTTACAACATGTGTTCAGTTGTATGAAGAAGTTTTGTAAAAGTCAACTCAGCAGTGAAAACAGTGAGTCGACAGTTTCAGGTCCTCAGACAGGAGATCCTGGAACACCAACACAGCAGCACGTGATCCACTGTGATTCTGTCTGCAGTGATTCTTCAGTCAGCTCTCGTTTAGTTTTCTTCCTTCAGTTATTATTATTATTATTGTTGTTGTTCATCAATAAGAAAATGGAGATGCATCAATGTTGACACCAGTATCTCAGTCTGAGAGACAGAAAGTGACAGGGCAAATAAACCTGGTTCAGTATTTGCTGCTCTGCTGCACCACTGTGAAGATCGCAGGTACAATCAGAATCAGAATCAGCTTTATTGGCCAAGTAAGTGAACACATACAAGGGACTTGACTCCGGTCTTATCCTTTGTCGACTCACTGTATATTTATATATATATATATATATATATATATATATATATAAATATATATTACATTAATTACAGGGCTGAAACGTGTGGTAAGATGAGAAGCTCCGCCATGCAGGAGGAACCCAGAGGAGAGCTGCTGCCAGCTGAGACGGTTCTACTGATGCCACTAGAGGGCACCTGACACATCTAACTGTGAGGAGACTGAGGGATCTCAGTTAGAAGAAAGTGAGACACCTGTGAAAGGTCAAATAAACCTGATTAAGTGCATTACCAACACCTGACATGCTCTGCTGCTGCTGGCAAAGGATTCTGGGAGACACCATCTGGTTGATGAACATAAACTCTGAAGGATCCAGCCCGTGGACTGGGAGAGACAAACAGAACAAGCCGAGAAGCTGCTGGTGATCTTTGACACTTGCTGCAGGTCACTGTGTTCACCAGCAGGCGGCTTTAGAGCGGGGGATTAAAACAGCGGGAAAGTGAGCAGATATCAACAGCATCTCCACTGGACCACACTCTGCACACCACCTGTTTCAACTGTTACCATCAGGGAAACACACACACACACACACACACACACACTGACACCATGAGCAGAAATTAACATAAACCTGACCCTTTAAACCACTTACACCATTATAATCTGACTGTTTTTATTTATTATTGCTCTGGATGGATGATGGATGGATGAATGTATCACTCCACATACATACATTCACTTCACATACAACTTGTGAATATACTGTATGCTGTTTTTTTTTTTAAACTTTTATTCCAGTATTCTATTCCTTTCTTTGAACACCTGTAATCCAGGGTTCGTACAGCTTTTTAAGAGTAGAATTCAAGCACTTTTCCAGCACTTTCAAGATGAAATATCAACTTTTTCAAGGAACCCAAAGCTTTAAATAAACTCTGTATATACATATATATGACAAATAAACCTCCCTGTTAATGATCCTCTATTGTCGTTAAAGCATTGCTAAAACAACACATCTAATGGTGGCCTGACTAAAATGGACTCTATGCAACAATGAAACGGTATTTACTGCAACTGCACTTTGTTATTTCAAAAAGAAAAGAAACAACATCAAAAACAGATGATGGAAATATGACTACACTAGAACAGAATAAGCCACGCCCCTTCCTATATATTTTTTAAGTTATTTCATTTCAAATGTTAAGAGGTTATTATGTCCATTATATTATTATGTATTGCAGCTCACAAAATAGTGTGTGTGTGCTCCAGGTTCTGTGATGAAAAGTAGCACGTACGGAGAGGTGTGCTTCATCCTTTTGGCCACAAGATGGAGTATCAACTAAAGTGAGCAGCACATGTGTATGAGAACACTTTCCTCCCGGTTCCACAGTGATAGCGGTGCACCAGGTACCTTTATGTTATCATTTCTTTCATTTTCAGTGTGAGAACTACAATGTGTGGCGCGAGTGTGTGACAAAAGACCGAAAAGCGTGACCGTCGCACTCAGTGTGTGAGACGTGAGAGTAGCCCCCGAGCTAACGCTATCTAGCTAACAACATGACTGAATGATAACTAGCTGACCAGCTAATTGCTAACAGTTCTGAGCGTCAATTTAGCATACTATTTCTTTGTGTCGACAAGTCAATAACACACAACTCGGAATTTATTGTGACTTACAAAGAGCGACGAAGTGGTTCTGGATAATTCCTGACACGGTCGCTAGGTGAGGGGCGTGTGCAAGGAAAGAAAACACGGGGAGCAACACTCATACGAGGCGGCGGAGGAAAAACATTCATTTTATTTCATTAGGACACTGGTCAATATATAGTAAATCCAGCATTTTCCAGCACAGTGCTCAAATTTCAAGCACATTTCAAACCTAGAAAACACTATATTTAAAATCAAGTATTTTCCAGACTTTCAAGGCTCTGTACGAACCCTGCATTAATGCAATTAATCGTGATTAAATATTTTTATTTTGACAGCACTAACTGCTCGGGCTCTGTTTGATAAAAATGTGCAGCTTGTGTCAAATATAATGAAATGTCTTGTGTCTATAGAGGAAAACAGGAGATAATGACAGTGATGATCTTCTCTATATTTACTGTCGCTGAACTCTGTGACCCTGTCCACTGTCTCTGAGACTATGAACTGATTATTGGTGACACAGTTATCTTTGTCTGCTGTGGATCATAATTTTGTGATCAGGAGTGAGTTTTCTGCTTATCTGCTCACCCACAAAAACAAAGCGGATACTTTTTCTTTGCTTGGCTTTGAACGTCTCCCTCTCTAGGGGGCGCCACAGAGGATGATCCACATGATTGATTTGAATCTTCTGACGCTTCGTCACATTTTGTCTGAAGTCAATTTGAATTGAAACAAAGTTAATACATTTACACATAAACAAGTAAATAGTTGGCCATTTGATTTGCACTTCCGGGCCACCATAGATTTTTTTGAGTTTTCAGACTTTTGTGGTGTGAGTTAAGAGAAAAGCGGTGAACCGGCTCTGGAGCGAAAGCGGCATCAGACGGAGGACGCACGACATGAAAGGAACAGGGGGCCGAGCTCGCAGGCAAAAACTCCCCCGGAACACGGAGCGGCAGTCCGAGGACCAACTCTGCGGGTGAAGCATCCAGGTCCTCCTTAGGAGCTGAGCGCAACCCAAGCATCAGCAAGCATTGAGACATCGCAAAGGAGGGCGGGACCACCGTCTTGCACCACCACCTCCTCCAATGTGAGACCGGTACTGGTGGACCTAAGCGTAAGGATATCCGGGTCACCAGGCTGATCGGCATAGTGGAAAAATCAACCCCAAGATGCACAGGACACACCAGCACCCGCGACAGGCAATCCGCAACAGGGTTCGCTTTACCCGCCACATGCTGAATGTCCGTCGTGAACTTGGAGATGGCTGCCAGGTGGCGCTGCTGGCGAGCAGACCATGGCTCAGTCACCTTCACCATAGCAAATGTTAACGGTTTGTGGTCAACATAAGCCGTGAAAGAGCGGCCCTCCAGCAGGAAACGGAAATGGCGGGTAGCCAGGTATAGCGCTAACAGTTCCCAGTCAAAAACGCTGTATTTGCGCACGTTGTCTCGCAAACTACGGCTAAAAAATGCGAGAGGCTGCCATGCACCAGCCGCACGCTGCTCAACCACCGGCCCCACAGCCACGCCCGACGCATCGGTTGTGAGAGCAATGGACGAAAGAGACCGTGTGAATATACTGTATTCCACCACCAAAAAACCGTGGTGGAAGAAACACAGGTCGCCTTGCCGTCTCCTGGTGGAGTCTCCAGCCACCATCGCCGAATCCGCGCCCACCACCGTGGGCTGCAGGTAATCCGACTCTGCACGGAGACACGTCTGGAAGTCAGCAGGATCTGATCCGCTTCCTCAGCCAAACCTTGGAAGTCCCCAGCGGCCATGCACAGGGAGTTCGCTAGGGCTGTGCACACCGGCAGTGGGAGTTGGCGCAGGAAAATATGCGGGAAAAGGAAACTACTGTCCTCCAAGCCCAGTAACGACAGCATACCATCCATCAGGTCCACTGCCGAATCATCGCCCAAACACGGAAGCGAAAGCAGCTTATCCGCTCTTTCCACGGCTGACAGGCTGTAGCGCCGGAGGAGAAACTGCTTAAGTGCGGCGTACTTTCTGTGCCGTGGCTGATCCAGCGACCACCAAATAATACCTGGAGTCGTCTGCCATTATTCCTCGCAGGTGGAAAAGCGCCTTGATGTGCTTAAACCAATTATATGTGCCAATTATATAAAAAACAGAGCAGAGTGACCCTGCTCCATAGCAGGGTGGAGTGGAAAGGGAACCGTGGCCAAGTGGAAAGGGAACTTGACTTGTTGCAGGTTCAACTCCCCATCCGGCCAAAAAGGGCTGGGGTACCCCTGAGCAAGGTACCCAACCCCCAATGCTCCCCGGGCGCTACTCAGTGTGGCAGCCCACTGCTCCTAATTCTAGGATGGGTCAAATGCAGAGGAATATTTTCCCCAAGGGGATTAATAAAATTAAATTCTTTTAATTCTTTTTTAACGTTACTAGTTATATTTTTAATTGATCTAATGTCACGATGTGTATTTTTGGCAGACTGTTGTCGTCAATTCAATTTGATTATTTGATTCAATATATTCAAAGGAAATGTATATTCAAAATCAAATGTGTGTGTGATATGCGTGCGTTGTGTTTTTGTGGTTTCATCATATGTTTGCTGGATTAACGTCAAGGTCACAGCTTGTCCTTGAGGATCCATTTCCTATATGGAGGCAGAATATGGATGGAAGTGCGGCCTGGGGGGGCCACCCCCCCCCCAGGCCCTCCCCGCCCTCATCCATTCATCTCTGAACAGACTGTTATAAAATAACACAGATCTTCAGCAGATGTTTACTGCCATCATGATACAATCTGGAAACGCAGATTAATATCAAGAGGCGTGTCACGCTGCTGTGTTTCACTGTAAACTGTTCACAGGAAGTGAGGTCATTAAAGGGCAGAGAGAGACTTGTTTACCTGCCGCATGGTTTCCTCAGGCTGGGCTGGTAATACGTGAGCAGACCTGGTGCCATGACGTTGGTTGGGCAGCCTCCACTGAACTCCTCCACAGCCCAGTCCTGAACACAACAACACACCGTATAAAAACAACTGAACAGAACTCTGATCTAATGTTGTACTGAACTGTTCAACACTGTCTACGTCTTATACTGAAAGAGCTGTTTAATAATGTGCTAGTAATGACTGGGTTACTATGAAGTGCACAGTTTCCAGGTTTTAAAATAAAAATCATACAATCAGGTGATTGTACTATAAAAATTGAAGTATAATTCTGCCAAATGAAAATACACCCTGGACCTTTAAGATTATAATCTTTGCAAATATTGCACAAAGAAGAATGTTCCTGTTTTTAAATACAGAACAACAAGAAACTGTGGAAAACTCATATTCTCAAAATTTAAATAAACCCCTGATTCTGAGTGAGGGTGGGGATCAGTGCAAGGGGCGTGGCCTGAGAGTGAAATCTGTAAATACACTGATCTGCACATGGATCAACAAATAACACATTAATTGGACTGGTTTAAATGTTTGGTTGCACTTTTAAAGGTCACTGTTTTACTCACTTTGTCTTCATAGTGGATGAAAGACGCAGCCTCAGGACCGAGGTATTTGACCAGAGCTGAAACCACAGCGTGTTTTCTCTCTCTGGCCTGAAAACACATGGACACATTACACTGACTTTTCATCTGCAACACGTGACCACACACACACACACATGAGAGGCCCTTTAGGCAGCCAATCATAATCATAATCTCACACACACACACACACACACACTCTTCTGACCTGAACTGGAGCAGCTCTCACTCACACACGACCACAACTACTGCTCACTGTCAGCACTCCGTCCATCCACACACTCATCCACCATCGACGTCCGTCCTCTGAGACACTTTGAGGACGTGACAGCGGCTGTGGCAAAGCTCAGAGGTCAACTGCAGGACGTCCTGACCGAGACGTGGACAAACATCTCACTGGCTGTGACTGGAGTCGATGTTTTACTGACAGAAACAGAACCAGAACTAGGACTGTTATTACCTGAGGCAAACAGGATAAACTGTCTTACCCTCGTCACACAGACAGATTCACTGGTTGGTGTTGGTGTCAGGTTCTGAGTAAAGAGAGTCTGACTGGACGTTGTTACTGGGAGGTGGAGTGGACGAGGAGGACGAGTTGGTGTAGCAGTGACGTACAAGAACATCAGAAGATCATGGAGTTTATTTGGATCCAATGAAAGTGTTTTTGGACAGTATCTGGACTGACGTCCCAGGTGTTAAAGTCTCCAGTTTACCTGGACCACAGAGCAGAATCCAGACCACGTTCACTTAGTTTTGTTTATTCTTCACCTGGAGACACAGCTGAGTTAAACTCTGTGTTTAAATCTTTAACTTCTCTGCTCTCATTGCAACGACAACAATAACAGGAAATAATCCACTTTTTCCTGTTTTATGTTTAAATTCCTCAAATGAGAAAAAATGAGGCATTAAAACAGAAGTGAACTTTAGCTTCTTTCATCATTTCTTTTGTGTTATTATCACTGTTTTTTTGTTTTTGGACGACATGTGACAAGTGTCATCCTCTGTCACTGACAGAGGAACAAAGAGGAAGTGTCATCAGGTGACAATGTGCTTTAAAGGGTTATTAATGTGTTATTAATGCGTTATTAACATGTTATTAATGCGCTATTAATGTGTTATTAATGCGTTATTAACGTGTTACTAACGTGTTATTATTGTGTTATTAACGTGTTATTAATGCGCTATTAATGTGTTATTAATGCGTTATTAACATGTTATTATTCGTGAGTTAACTAAGACATTAATGCGATTGATCGCGAGTTAACCATGACATTAATGCGATTGATCGCGAGTTAACTATGACATTAATGCGATTGATCGCGAGTTAACTATGACATTAATGCGATTAATCGCGAGTTAACTATGACATTAATGCGATTGATCGCGAGTTAACTATGACATTAATGTGATTAATCGCGATTAAATATTTGAATCGTTTGACAGCACTGATTTATATAGAACAGGCTCATGGATTCTAACCCTGTCATAACGGAGAGAATGTTTTTTTTAACTCCTGATCTTCTTAAACTTGACTTTAACAGTTTAACAGTGACTTTTTGACCTCAGAACAGATTTAAGCGCCACTTTCATGAGCTCTTAACATTTCACCATCTGTTTTTGGTATTTATGCATCAGATTTAAAGTCATTTGGAAATATGTTTGAATGTCACCGGTGATACGTTTGATTCATACGAGTGCAAACATTGAGATGTGAGTTCATTTCTTAATAAATTCAATTAAATTAATAGCCGATGCCAAATAAACATCCTGTTAAAATGACACAGATGTTCCAGAGTGACTGATTATAGCTCATGTGATGGTGGGATTACAGCTGAGGTAATAATCTGTCATTTTTGTGAAAGCTGAACAAATTACAAACATTCTCGATCATTTAATGGATGATTTTGAAGTCAAAGCATCAAAACCTCAACAATGTCCACTCCACTTGACTGGAAAACCATTAATAATCCAGAGGCTCTTTAAACCTCAAATAAACATTTGTCCATTTCATGACGAGTGGGCTCGTCCACCTCCACCGTCCTGAGTGCAATGATGAAGCTTCTCTGTTTCACTGCAACTGATAAAATACTAAAAATAATAATAACAACCAGTTGAACCAGAATTATTGAGTTTTTTATTCAGTGAAAGTGTTTCAGAGTTCAAACTATGCTGTCAAAGTCTACATTTATCCTTTTAATTTATATGTTATCATGTTAAAAAGCGTGTATATAATTACATTTTTATGCATAAACAATCATTTAAAAAGTTAGTTTTTATGAGATGAAATTAATCACAGTTAATTCAACATTGATTGGCAGCTCTATTTCTTAATCTTTTAATTTTAATAACATAAGATTTGCCATTTAAAACACATTCTAATGACTGAAGTGCATCATCAGTTGAAAACACTGATGATTTAATAATTCAGTTATAATTATGACTGATGATTAAAGACACTTTTGTTTATTTCAGATGTGCTTAAAAAGACTGGGTTTGTTTTTCTATGTTAAAACTAATGTTTGTTAGTTTGTCAAACTATTTTCTAATTCAACCTCATGAGGTTAAAAAAGAAAATGTAATGGAAGCGACATTGGCAGAAATGTGACGGATAAAACACTAAACAAGCTTCTTCCACATGATGAAAGACAGTCGTGTTAATAGAGAGAGAGAGGTCACGTGAGTCGGGTTCTGAATTCTAAAGAATTCTATAAAAGGTGTTGAAAAGTTAATGCAAATGAAAGTATCACTGTGTCCCTGTGACGTCACGTTCACAAGAATAGAATGGACAGAAAAGTCTTTATGTATAGAATAACTCTTTACCTCCTTGGTCGTCCACTGAGACGCCTGCTGGCCGGCAATGAATCCCACCAAAGCAGCATTTCCTCTGGGAGTGGTGGCGTCAAAGGTGACGCAGAACGGACATTCAGTGGAAGAACCGGCCACGATTTCCCCAGAGAAACCTTTGTCCTTCCAAAAAGCCTGGAGGGAAACAGAGACTTTACAGCTTCATCAAGACACGAGACAAAAACAAGAACCACCAAACCGTTCAACAGATTTGTAGGAAAAACATACTAATTTAAAAGCTTTACATCATTTAACCCACTGGGGAAACATAAACTAAACTTCTCTGGAATCTTTTATGTAAACTTCAAAAAATACTCATTTACAGAGAAGCTGAGAAAATATCTTAACTTTCAGGCGTCTGTGTTTTTAATGTGGAATAATGTTTTTAATGTGGAAGTACCTGAAAACTGTATTCTCTTGGATGGCCATCAGGGGGCGACTCCTCTAGTTTCAATGTAAGTCTATAAGAACATTTGCTTCTACTTTTAACTTGATTTATGACACACAGTTAAACATGAAAACTGAAGCAGAAATTGTGTTAGTTTTTTGTTACTTGTACCTTTTGCACATGTGGGTAATCATGCTCTTTGGCACAATAACTGGAAGGTACATTCATCACAGCACTTTATTTGCCATAGTTTGCACAGTACATTTTACACATTGCAAATGTTTGGTGGTGCTGTTTATATATTGTAAATATATGTTATAGGTTTATTTATATATCATTAATGGAAGAGTCCAGTCATAGTTGTATATACATTATCTGTCTGTGCTGCTGTCACACGTCAACAAGATGAATCTGCATCGCGTTAAACTTCACGTATTCATAACGTCACGTGGGCTCCGCCTCCTGGATTACACTTGGCAGGAAAACGCGACACATAATAAAACTGCAGTTAATCACTACACGAGGCTGTGAACACATGAGGAGAAAATGACAAATACCTGTGTGTGTGTGTGTGTGTTAGCATTCAAATGCAGCTGGCAACAAACCAATGCACAAATTGAATAAATGTTTGCATGGGCAATAATGACCTGTGTTCATTACTAGAGACAAATTTAATCCTGTAACAAGGAGCACATTAAAACTTAATGTCAGTAAAACTGTGTGAATTAATTAAGACAGATCAGTGTGTGTGTGTGTGTGTGTGTGGTGATGAGTCTGCTTCAGTTACGACCTTCACTGAGTCTTCAACAGTCCACATGCAAATAAAATGGTTCTGTTTGTGAAAACATAAACCAGTGTGCATTTGGACTATCTGGGTATCTCATAGGACTACTGGAATTAAGCTAAGTATCACTTCTGTAGGTCTTTCTTATTTGGTTGCTATTTCATTATTTGCTATTTTATCTAACTGTGTTGCTTGACTTTTGTGACGTTTGACTTGTCTGTTTTGTTAAGGTGAAAGTTGTTTAAGATATTTTGTCCGCTAGGTCAAAGACAAAGTTGTTATTGTTGCTGCTTTGACCTAGTTTCTATTGAGCCATCACCATCACCAGGTGTGAAGTTTCACTGGCTACAGGGGAGTGGCCAACACAGCTGCAACCAATCAGCACCTAATCAGGGGTCTTTTAAAAAGCAGCACTCACTTAGAAGCGGCAGCTTCAATGGCAGACTCCTCAGACGAAGACTCAGGAAGACAAAGACAAAGGAGTCTAAACTGGAGTCAAGACTCAGGAAGACAAAGACAAAGGAGTCTAAACCGGAGTCTAACAAGGAGGCTAACGAGGCTAAGTACCCGTCTGCAAGTGTTTTTCTACTTTTCACATATGTGCCTTTTTTCCATTCCTGTTCATGTCTCTTCTCATAGATATTACAAACCTCACAATCACTCACAGCATCACCGTAACCTTTCCTCACTTATCTATCCCACCCGCTCCACACACATCCAACACCTTGTTGCAGGGGGCCTGTGGAACTGCCAGTCAGCTACCCGCAAGACTGAGTTCATCTCTAGCTTTGCTACTGAGCAATGTCTGGACTTCCTTGCTCTCACTGAGACTTGGATAACACCCTCCAACACAGCCACCCCTGCGGCTCTCTCCTCTGCCCACTCCTTCTCCCACACACCCAGATCCACTGGAAGAGGTGGCGGGACAGGTCTGCTCATCAACCCCAACTGGACTTTCACTCTTTACCCACTGCCTCACTTCTCTTCACAGTCGTTTGAATTTCATGCTGTAACTATAACTCACCCAGTAAAACTCATCATTGTTGTCATTTACCGTCCACCGGGCCCATTGGGACACTTCTTGGAGGAACGAGATGTCCTCCTCTCAAACATCCCAGAAAATGGTCCACCACTTGTTCTTCTTGGTGACTTCAACATCCAGTCAGAGAAGTCATCTGATCTACTTCTTCTTCTTTCATCTCTTTCTCTCTCACTTGCTCCTTCTCCACCGACTCACAGAGCTGGCAACCACCTTGACCTCATCTTCACCAGAAACTGCTCCACCTCCGACCTCAAGGTAACCCCACTTCATGTCTCTGATCATTTCTTCATTTCCTACTCTCTCACAATCTCCCAATCTGATGATCTCATCTCATCAGATATTGCACTTGTCCGTCGCAACATTCGCTCTCTCTCTCCCTCCTCTCTCTCCTCAACTGTTCTATCAGCACTTCCTTCAGCTGACTCCTTCTCCCTCATGCATCCCAACTCTGCCACAGACACCTTCCTCTCTACTCTGTCCTCCTCTCTTGACTCTCTCTGTCCTCTTACTTCCCGGCGGGTTTGTAAGTCCTCCCCAGCCCCGTGGTTGTCGGACTCAGTGCGTGCTGAGAGAGCCACGATACGGGCAGCAGAAAGAAAATGGAGGAAATCAAAACACCCTGATGACCTGCTTTCCTATCACTCTCTTCTCTCCACCTTCACTGCCTCTATCTCTGCAGCCAAACAATCTTTCTATCAGACTAAAATTCAATCCTCTTTCTCTAATCCCAAAAAACTTTTCTCGATCTTCTCTAACCTCCTTGACCCCACCTCCTGATCTCACCACTCTACCAACCACACATTCAGCTCCTTCTCTATCCTCTTTCTCCCCTCTATCTCAGGATCAAGTTCTTTCCCTAATAACCTCTGCCCGCCCCACCCCCTGCCCCCTTGACCCTATCCCTTCTCACCTTCTTCAGTCAATTGCTTCTGATCTTCTTCCTTTCCTCACCCACCTCATTAACACATCTCTATCATCTGGTTGCTTTCCGGACTCTCTTAAAGAGGCCAGAGTGACCCCCCTCCTTAAAAAACCCACCCTTGACCCGTCTGAAGTAAATAACTACAGACCTGTCTCTCTTCTTCCTTTTCTCTCCAAAACTCTGGAGCGTGCTATCTTTAATCAACTCTCCTCCTACCTTCACCGGAACAACCTTCTTGATCCTCTTCAGTCTGGTTTTAAAGCAGGTCACTCGACCGAAACTGCACTTCTTGCTGTCACTGAGCAACTCCACACTGCCAGGGCTGCCTCTCTCTCCTCTGTGCTCATCCTCTTGGACCTTTCTGCAGCGTTTGACACAGTTAACCACCAGATCCTTACTTCCTTCCTTCAAGAACTAGGTGTCTCAGGCTCTGCACTTACCCTACTCTCGTCCTATCTTCAAAACCGAACATACAGAGTAACCTGGAGAGGATCCGTGTCGGAACCCTGTCCTCTAGCTACTGGGGTCCCTCAGGGTTCTGTCTTGGGCCCTCTCCTCTTCTCTTTATACACCAACTCTCTTGGTTCGGTTATTCGCTCTCATGGTTTTTCCTATCACAGCTACACTGATGACACCCAACTCATTCTCTCTTTTCCCAGCTCCAACACACAGGTAGCAGAACGGATCACCGCTTGTCTGACTGACATCTCTCAGTGGATGTCTGACCATCACCTGAAACTCAATCTCGACAAGACTGAGTTTCTTTTTCTCCCAGGAAAAGGCTCTCCCACCACAGATCTAACCATCACCCTCGACAACTCTGTGGTAACTCCTTCTCATACTGAAGGAACCTGGGTGTGACACTTAACGACCATCTCTCCCTCACTGCCAACATTGCTGCAACAGCTAGATCTTGCAGATACATGTTGCACAACATCAGAAGGATACGGCCTCTTCTAACCCAGAAGGCGGCACAGGTTCTGGTCCAGGCTCTTGTCATCTCACGCTTGGATTACTGCAACTCCCTGCTGGCTGGTCTTCCTGCATGTGCCATACGACCTCTGCAACTCATCCAGAATGCAGCAGCTCGACTGGTCTTCAACTTACCAAAATTTTCCCACACTACACCACTCCTCCGCGCCCTTCACTGGCTTCCTGTAGCTGCTTGCATTCGCTTCAAGACTCTAGTGCTTGCGTTCCATGCTACAAATGGATCCGGTCCAGCCTACATCCAGGACATGATCAAAACCTACACCCCAGCCCGCCCATTCTGCTCTGCATCGGCAAACCGGCTCGCTGCCCCCTCACTGAGAGGATCGCAGAGGCACTCGCAGAACTCAAGACTGTTCACCGTCCTCGCTCCCAAATGGTGGAACGAGCTCCCCATCGACATCCGGACAGCTGAAAGCCTCCACATCTTCTGCCACCGACTAAAAACACATTTCTTCCGACTCTACCTCGACTAAGACGACAACGACGGAAAAAAAATAAAAAAACATATACATCCACTTATGACTAGCACTTCATAGTTTTGTTTACTTGAAGCTCTTACTTAATTCTAGCTCTTATTTGTACCCAAATGTTTAAATGCACTTTTGTAAGTCGCTTTGGATAAAAGCGTCTGTTAAATGACATGTAATGTAATGTCATTTTCACACTGGTGTGTCTACACACTGTCCCCGACTGTCCCCAATTGTCCCCGACTGTTTCACAACATCTGTCCGATGTGTTGTCAGACATACTGTATGCTGCACGTGAACAGCGACTGACAATATGACGTTGCTTGTGTATAATATAATAATATACGCTGTAATGAAAGTATTTGGACACTTCTGCAGCTATGTCTCAGTTAATAATCTGCCAGCACACAACACGTGTTTACTGATGTGAAGGCTTTAAACGTTTGATGACAATAAGACACACACAGAGGGATTTCCTCACCGTCTGGTAGGTAACAATGAATTTGATCATGTGACCCACAGGCATGTTCTGGGTAAGGAACTCTCTCTGGCTGGGCAGCGCTGGCTCATAGTGGATTTTTGCTGGTGGGGAAAAAAAGTAAAAACAAGAGTCTTTCAGCCTACGCTGGTCACACATGGACAAGACGGACAAAAATAAAATGATTTAAATGTTAATCTCTAATCTGATAATCTGTCCAAACACACTTTGCTTGGCTATGCTGATGATGATGATGATCATTTTTTTCTTTACCAAAAAAGGTCATTGACATTTAAACAATATTATAATAACATTTGAAATGATATTCAACACAAAACGAGGCTGACGAAAAATCCACATCCACTCATATTTTTAAAGGTCATTTCAAAACCCACATTTTTCATTTCACCTTCACTTTGACAAGGATTGTTTTTTTCATATTTTATCAATGTTTTTGTCAATTTTATTATTATTATTATTTTTTTTATTATTATTATTAACCGGGCGCACAGGCCGGCTGCCCACACCCGCAGGTGGCAAGTATTTTGTTTTGTATTTTTATATTTCAAAATATATTTCCATACTGGTGAAAAGCACCAGGGGGCAGTATAAGGATCAGATCAATCAAGTCTGTCAGGTTCTGTGATTTATTTACTGGATCTCAGTGAACTCACACAGACCAGCACCGGTGATGTTTCCCTGCCAACATGGTGGAGTACACAAAGTGATCATAGCTTTTAATTTAAGCTTGTACAATACAATAGTACCACATTAGAATGTTGTCATACACAACATTCTAATGACAACTGATCCAGTAACAGTATTACAGACAGAGGAAACACTGTTGTTTGATGATTTGTCCACGTGTTTGTCGCTGTGACATCACAGCAGAAAACTGATGATTTTAAAGCCTCTGCTTGTTGTTGTTGCCTCACTAGTGAGACGACGCTACAGTGTTTGACACTTTCATCCTCCCACTGTCCACACTTTAGCCCCCAGTGGAAATTCTGGCCTCAGTTCTTGCTCTGGTTCAGAATTTACTTCACACAGTGTTATTACTATTATTATTATTATTATTATCATCATCTGTTTATTATCATGCCACGCCCCCGAGTCATGGAGGACTGATGGTTTGCCAGGTTTCACTTCACATCACTTCCTTCTGCCTCACTGAGAGTTTCATTGACGCTCACTGACTTGCTAAATGAGGCGGACAGCTGACGATCACAGCCCGGCACAGGAAGGTGGCGGCGGCGGCGGTCGTCACTCTGGCCCACTCAGCGTCCTGGTCAAACACACACAGACAAACACTTGGGATGACTTGATTATGAAAATAATGATTTAGTTGCAGCTGTGCTTGTTGATCCAGACTCAGAGGTGATACAACTATAATGCGTTTCCTCTCGTTACAGCAGAAGTCAGAGAGAGAAAGTGACGAATACAAAAAGATTTGAAGAAGCAATAACATTAGATAACATTTAGAATATAATTAGCAATTCAATGAGAATATTAATCATTTGAAATCTACTGCATATTATTAGCAATAACATCGTATTTACATAATACACACTTTTACTACATGAATAATTGCATCATGTTTGGTGTTATTTTTGTTTTGTGACAGTTTTTGGACGAGGAGACCGACAGGAAATAGTGGAGCAGATACTGTCTTCACAGGAGGAGACAGTTATCTCTGGGTTACTGTTCTTTACCTGCCATATGTTTGTCACAGCAGAACCCAGGAGGATGCTCTGCCAGCCCACACGCTCTGCCAGAGTCTGAGAGAGCTGCTGACTTCCTCCCTGTGGAGACACACACAAGACAGACCAGACCTCAGACCTGAGACCTGAGACAGACCAGACCTCAGACCTGAGACAATCCAGACCTCAGACCTGAGACCTGAGAGAGACCAGACCTCAGACCTGAGACAATCCAGACCTCAGACCTGAGACCTGAGAGAGACCAGACCTGAGACCTCATTGACCTCATGAGACCAGAAGAGCAAGTCCATTCCTCAGTTACTTCTGTGGTTTTTTTTCAAGCTACTTTCTTTTTAAACTTCCTGAGTTTTGTCAGTCAGTCATCATCTAACCGCTTTATCCTCCACCAGAGGGTCGCGGGGGGTGCTGTGCCAATCTCAGCTACATCGGGCGATAGGCGGGGTACACCCTGGACAGTTCGCCAGTCCATCGCAGGGCCACACACACTCTCATTCACTCTCACACTCACTCCTATGGTCAATTTAGAGTGTCCAATTCACCTAATCCCCACATTGCATGTTTTTGGACTGTGGGAGAAAGCCGGAGAACCCGGAGAGAACCCACGCACACACGGTAGAACATGCAAACTCCATGCAGAAAGGCCCTTGTTCCAACCGGGGCTCGAACCCGGGTCTTCTCGCTGCAAGGCGAGAGTGCTAACCACTACACCACCGTGTGGCCCTCCTGAGTTTTGTGTTTCCGTTAATTTGACAGATGAAAAGAAGTGATTAGCTCAAGGTCTCAGGTTTGAGAGAATGTTGTTACTGACTCTGTGTATAATTAAAACTTTGGACTTAATCACCTCAAGAGCTTTTAACACGATTTCAATGTTCAGTGTTTTTGTTACGTTGTCATTATTCTCATCAAACCTTGTTAAACAACATCTAAATGTCTTTTGTTGCAAAACAGGAGGAAATGATGTTAGAAAAGACGTCTCATACAGTGGGCAAAAAAAGTATTTAGTGGTCTGTCATTTTCATCATAGGTACATTTCAACTGTGAGAGACAGAATGGAAATCACATTGTAGGATTTTTAAAGAATTTATTTGTAAATGATGGTGGAAAATAAGTATTTGGTCAATAACAAAAGTTCAACTCAGTACTTTGTAATATATAAACCTTTGTTGACAATGACAGAGGTCAAACGTTTAATGTAGGTCTTCACCAGGTTTGCACACACTGTAGCTGGTATTTTGGCCCATTCCTTCATGCAGATCTCTTCTAGAACAGTGATGTTTTGGGGTTGTTGCCGGGCAACACAGACTTTCAACTCCCTCTACAGATTTTCTATGGGGTTGAGGTCTGGAGACTGGCGAGGCCACTCCAGGACTTTGAAATGCTTCTTAAGGAGCCACTCCTTTGTGGCCTGTTGCCTGGGCGGTGTGTTGGGGTCTTTGTCCTGCTTGAAGACCCAGCCACGTTTCATCTTCAGTGCTCTCACTGATGGAAGGAGGTTTTGGCTCAAAATCTTATGATACATGGCCTCATTCATTCTTTCCTTAACATGGATCAGTCATCCTGTCCCCTTTGCAGAAAAACAGCCCCAAAGCATGATGTTTCCACCCCCGTGCTTCACAGTAGGTATGGTGTTCTTAGGATGCAACTCAGCATTCTTCTTCCTCCAAACACGACGAGTTGAGTTTGTACCAAAAAGTTCTATTTTGGTTTCATCTGACCACATGACATTCTCCCAATCCTCTTCTGGGTCATCCATATTGTCTCTGGCAAACTTCAGACGGGCCTGGACACGTACTGGCTTAAGCAGGGGGACACGTCTGGCACTGCAGGATTTGAGTCCCTGTCAGCGCAGTGTGTTACTGATGGTAACCTTTGTTACTTTGGTCCCAGGTCTCTGCAGGTCATAGTTCTGGGATTTTTGCTCACCGTTCTCATGATCATTTTCACCCCACGGGATGAGATCTTGCGTGGAGCCCCAGATTGAGGGAGATTATCAATGGTCTTGTATGTCTTCCATTTTCTAATAATTGCTCCCACAGTTGATTTATTCACACTGAGCTGCTTGCCGAGTGTAGATTCACTCTTCCCAGCCTGGTGCAGGTCTACAATTTTGTTCCTGGTGTCCTTCAACAGCTCTTTGGTCTTGGCCATGGTGGAGTTTGGAGTCTGACTGTTTGAGGCTGTGGACAGGTGTCTTTTATACAGATAACAAGTTTAAACAGGTGCCATTAATACAGGGAACGAGTGGAGGACAGAAGAGCTTCTTAAAGGAGAAGTTACAGGTCTGTGAGAGCCAGAGATCTTGCTTGTTTGTAGCTTATTTTCCACCATCATTTACAAATACATTCTTTACAAATCCTACAATGTGATTTCCAAGATTTTGTTTTCACATTCTGTCTCTCACAGTTGATGATGAAAATGACCTCTGTCATCATGTTAAGTGGGAGAACTTGCACCATCGGTGGCTGACTAAATACTTTTTTGCCCCACTGTACATGAATTCAGCCTCAGAGTTGCTTTGTTATGAACATTTTCATTTGCGTCAGTGGGATTAAAGGGTGGGAGTTAAAGGGTTCCTCTGTTATCCTGATATATCACTGATGAGGGCAAATCCATTCCACTTCACATTTGCTGCTGCTTTTACTGCAGCTGTGCTTCTGTCCTGCCCACAGCACTGTGGTCATTACATCCACTGCACAAAACAGAGGGAAAACAATCACAAGAAAACCTGCAGATGAAAAACATCTCAATAGTCTTTCACTGGCCTTCACTGCAGCAGAGACAGGGTTTCCAACAGCAACCAGTCAAACAGAAGCAAATACAAAATAACTAGTGCTGTCTAACCATTCAAATATTTAATCACGATTAATCACATTAATGTCATAGTTAACTCGCGTTTAATCACATTAATGTCATAGTTAACTCGCGATTAATCGCATTAATGTCATAGTTAACTTGCGTTTATTCCTTTAATGTCATGTTAACTCGCAATTAATCGCATTAACGTCATAGTTAACTTGCGTTAACTCACGTTTAATCGCCTCAATGTCATAATTAACTCGCGAAGAATCGCATTAACGTCATAGTTAATCACGATTAATCACATTAATGTCATCGTTAACTCGTGTTTAATTGCATTAATGTCATAGTTAACTTGCAATTAATCTCATTAATGTCATAGTTAACTCACGATTAATCGCATTAATGTCATAGTTAACTCACGATTAATCGCATTAATGTCATAGTTAATTCACGATTAATTGCATTGACGTCATAATTAACTCGCGATTAATCATATTAATGTCATAGTTAACTCACGTTTATTCCTTTAATGTCATGTTAACTCGCAATTAATCGCATTAACGTCATAGTTAACTTGCGTTTATTCCTTTAATGTCATGTTAACTCGCAATTAATCGCATTAACGTCATAGTTAACTTGCGTTAACTCACGTTTAATCGCCTCAATGTCATAATTAACTCGCGAAGAATCGCATTAACGTCATAGTTAATCACGATTAATCACATTAATGTCATCGTTAACTCGTGTTTAATTGCATTAATGTCATAGTTAACTTGCGATTAATCTCATTAATGTCATAGTTAACTCGCGATTAATCACATTATTGTCATAGTTAACTCGCGATTAATCACATTAATGTCATAGTTAACTCACGATTAATCGCATTAATGTCATAGTTAACTCACGATTAATCGCATTAATGTCATAGTTAATTCACGATTAATTGCATTGACGTCATAATTAACTCGCGATTAATCATATTAATGTCATAGTTAACTCACGTTTATTCCTTTAATGTCATGTTAACTCGCAATTAATCGCATTAACGTCATAGTTAACTTGCGTTAACTTGTGTATAATCGCCTCAAAGTCATAATTAACTCGTGATGAATCACATTCACGTCATAGTTAACTCACGATTAATCACATTAATGTTATAGTTAACTCGCGTTTAATCACATTAATGTCATAGTTAACTCGCGATTAATCGCATTAATGTCATAGTTAACTTGTGATTAATCGCATTAACGTCATAATTAACTCGCGTTTATTTGCATTAATGTCATAGTTAACTCACGTTTATTCCTTTAAGGTCATGTTAACTTACAATTAATCGCATTAACATCATAGTTAACTCACGATTAATCACATTAATGTCATAGTTAACTCGCATTCAATCGCATTAATGTCATAGTTAACTCGCGATTAATCGCATAATAATATAGTTAACTTCCGCGATTAATGCATTAATGTCATAGTTAACTCGCGATTGATCGCATTAATGTCATAGTTAACTCGCGTTTATTCCTTTAATGTCATGTTAACTCGCAATTAATCGCATTAACATCATAGTTAACTTGCGTTAACTCGCGTTTAATCGCCTCAATGTCATAATTAACTTGCGAAGAATCGCATTAACAACATAGTTAACTCAGGATTAATCACATTAATGTCATCGTTAACTCGTGTTTAATCGCATAATGTCATAGTTAACTCGCGATTAATCGCATTAATGTCATAGTTAACTCGCGTTTAATCGCATTAATGTCATAGTTAACTCGCAATTCATCGCATTAATGTCATAGTTTACTTGCGTTTAATCGCAATAACGTCATAGTTAACTTGCGATTAATGGCATATTCGTATCTATTGTAAATGTCTCTTGCGTCCCATTATTTCTTCTCATTTTAATGCTCTTATCAACATTGAAAAGTGGATCTTCTTGCTTTGTGCAGATGTTTTTTTTATTGAGACAATATCTCTGTCACCTGCATATTGTGACTTAGTACTAAAGCAGGGGCCCTAAAACTGAGCCCTGTGGGACTTCGCATGACAGGGGAGCAGTTGAGGATTCAGAACCAGCAAACCTTACACACATAGTTCTATCTGCCAGATATGACCTGTACCATTGTAATGCAGTACCACTAATGCCCACTAGGTGCTGTAAACAAAACAGTAAAACATTGTGTTTTAAAACCGGACTGAAACACCTCATCATCATCATCATCATCATCATCATCATCATCATCATCATCATCACGCTCGTCCACAAATCACTTTAGCTGACCAGAAACTATTTTCTCCAAGAGTTTGGAGAGAAAAGGTAGTTTGGAAATGGGCCTAAAATTTACCAAGAAAGAGTTTTCAAGACCCGTTATTATTATTAGTATTAGTATTATTGATAATAATAATATTCTACAGTGTATCTTCCTACCCACTGTCCTCCAAAGTCCCAGTGGTGGACACCGGTGGCTGCAGGTGTTTCCGTGGACAGAGTCCGACCTCCGACCCCCGACACTGTGTTTGATCTGCAGCACAAACACACTCAGCGTTCAGACTGAGGACAGAAAAACAATGATTCAGTATTTTTCTTCCAGGATCAGGATTCTCAGCTTGGCATCTGGCTTCTGAGCAATTGAGCGGCAGTGAGTCCAGAGAGTCCTGCAGTCGTCCTGCAGCTCTGGATGTTTTTTCAGTGCTGTTAAAGTGTGAAGTGGAACCAGAAAAGCCTACTTGTTTATTCCCTTTTCTTCTCCGTATCAATCAGGTTATCTAACAGTGTGGACCCTTTCATGCTTTCATAACTGTGACCCACTTGGCAGAGAATCACTTGTTTGATTTTTCAACAGTTTGAAGTCAAGTTTCGTGTCTTTGTGATGAAACGTTTAAATGATCATTCACTGGTTCTTTGAACATTCACTACATTTGTAAACCTTGTCAGGACCAGTCGTTCTCATGGAGACCAAAACTGGACCGGTTAAGGTTAAGGTTAGTCATAAACTGGCTATGGTTAATGTTAGTGACCTGGTCTAGTCGTGAGTCACGAGAAGAATGAATGACTATGAACGTGTGAGGGGAAAAAGCCGCTGCACTCAGATCATATAGACAGTCATAGAGGAGTGGGTGTGAATGAGTGAATGGAAAGACTGTAACGTGATTATCGAGCTCAGTTTCAATACAAAGTATTTAACAGGAAACACTTGAAACGCATTATAATGAGATTCTCCAGTTTCACGTGATTAAGTTTCATTTTTTACATCAATAAAAAGTATTTTTTGTCATTGATCGTGGACGAGTCGAAGCGGAGGATCAGCTGGTCACATGTTCTTTCTTTAGTTTTTATTTCAAATATTAAAGCAAAACACTAATGTATTGTTGTAAGTTGATATTTTTATAGACGCAGATAAAGATCAGTGATCCTGTGGTTGGTGAGTTGCTGTACATAAAACTTCCTCCTTCATAAATCCTGATAATATATACAAAGCCTTGGTGGATTGTGGTTTTGGGCTGAACAACCAGTTTCCTGTCACTTGAGACCCGGTGTCGTCTCTTTTTATTTGAAAGCGCGGCCGCCTGAGAAATAAGAGCTGCTGTGATTCTCTATCATTTTCTCTCACTGTAGGAGTTTTCGGACCGGATATTAAAGTCAGAATATACTGAATTTAGGTCAAGTTTAAACATGAATGACTGTAACTACTAAATGAATGAATTCATGTTCTTTTGTTTTAGCCACAATATTTACATTTGGTAACACGGGTCTCCTTCAATAACCTCAGGATTATTGCTTATTAGTAGTAAATAAGGAAGTTGTTGTAGCACCTTATAAAGCTCATACTACTCGAATAATTCGTACGCAACAACTTCCTTATTTACTACTAATAAGCAATAATTCTGAGGTCATTGCGGGAAAACTCTTAGTGAATGGCTTACTGGTTGTATAATAAGGTCATGCAGAAAACTTAATAATGACTAATTAAGAGCCAATATGGCGCTAATTTGCATGCTAATAATGGTGAATATGTGTTTCCTAATCTAAAGTGTTACCTTTACATTGCGTCTTGTTTTTTGTTTGAGTTGTAAAGATTTGAGTGAAACAGAAACCTTCCCTTCAGATGGAGGCGTGTCGTCCAACAGGTGCCTTTGTGATGATGATGATGATGATGAGGAGGAGAGGAGGAGCTTGTTGCAGCGGACACTTCACTGTCACTCTCTTATTCCGTCTCCACACGTTTGGAAGCGGCGTCTACTTCAGGTAACGTGAACACAAACGATGACAATGATGTGGACGTTGTTGTTTTTTAAAAACAAACTCAGAGTAAATGCATCCACATTGTTTTCATTTGAATGACTTAAAAGAAGAACCCGGTTTGTTAACGGTGCTGAAGTTTCACTTAAACACTTGAGTTGAGTTGTTTCAATAATTCTAAGATTTTAAATAAATGACAAAGGAGGAGAACTCGACATGGAAGAAGCTGAAAGACACGGCATAAATCCTACAGTTACCAGAGTTTACTTAGCTCAGCATCTTCTGATCCACGATGATTTCAAGAAAATGTGCAGACTTCAAAGCTCAATTCTGTCATTTTTCAGCTTCTTAAATGTGAATATTTTCTATTTTATTTCAATAAATCTAATATTTTAAATATGGCCGTAAAACTACACATTTGTGTTTGTCACACTGACCATTTGCCACTGATCGTTTGTCATCTTTACAGTAATGAGTTCCATAGAAAAACACAAGACTCTTTCTCTTCATAAATGTTTCTTGTGCACTGTACTGAAAGCAATAACAAAAGTGTTACACACACTTCAGCCTCTGCAGATTCAATTTGATAGAAAATAAGATAAATTATATTAAAGCAAAAAGTCCCATCTTTCATTTGAGTGAGTTCACATCAATAAATGAAGGAGAGGACGCAGATAAAACCTTTTTAAGACACGTTTACTCCGAGTCCAAACACCATCATCTCAGATTAACAGGAAAATCTATGTTTTTTAAGCCTTTGATCTTCACCAGGAGAAGAGCTTTGCTTTGTTGTTTTGTTGCCATGGCAACAGTGTTCCGCATCTTGTACTGGATGATGATTTTTGATGCTTTTGACTGAAACTCTGCACAGGCTGCTGTTGTCGTCTGGTGTGACACTTTTCTACATGTTACTCACAGCTTTCTGTTGATTCCTCATCACAAAGTCAACTCACCTGGAGACACCGAACAATCTGTGACTGATAAAACTTTGTGTCTTTCGGAAGAATTCCGAAGCACCGCAGGAACGCAGGTGACATCCACGGGTCCACAGACGCTCCAGAAAGCCGAGGGGGAGCGTGACTTTGGGCTGCAGCTACGAGCCGAGCCCATCAACATCGACATCTGTGGTCAGTCCAGACACCACACAGAAGGACCAGATGGTAAGAAGCTGAAAGACACGGCGTAAATCATACAGTTACCACATAATAAATGTGTGAAGTCAATAGTTTACTTAGCTCAGCATCTTCTGATCCACAATGATATCAAGAAAATATGAATATTTTCTCCTTTCTGTCAATTTTCAGCTTCTTAAATGTGAATGTTTTCTACTTTCTGTCATTTTCAGCTTCTTAAATGTGAATATTTTCTACTTTCTGTCATTTTTCAGATTCTTAAATGTGAATATTTTCTACTTTCTGTCATTTTTCAGCTTCTTAAATGTGAATGTGAATATTTTCTACTTTCTGTCATTTTTCAGCTTCTTAAATGTGAATATTTTCTACTTTCTGTCATTTTTCAGCTTCTTAAATGTGAATATTTTCTACTTTCTGTCATTTTTCAGCTTCTTAAATGTGAATATTTTCTACTTTGTCATTTTCTAGCTTCTGAAATGTGAATATTTTCTACTTTGTCATTTTCTAGCTTCTGAAATGTGAATATTTTCTACTTTCTGTCATTTTTCTGCTTCTTAAATGTGTATATTTTCTACTTTTTTCTACTTTTTAAATGTGAATATTTTCTACTTTCTGTCATTTTTCAGCTCCTTAAATATGAATATTTTCTACTCTCTGTGATTTCTCGGCTTCTTAAACGTGAATATTTTCTACTTTCTGTCATTTTTCAGCTTCTTAATTCAGAATTTTTTCTGCTTTCTGTCATTTTTCAGATTCTTAAATGTGAATATAGTCATTTTCAGATTCTTAAATGTGAATATTTTCTACTTTCTGTCATTTTTCAGCTTCTTAAATGTGAATATTTTCTACTTTCTGTCATTTTTCAGCTTCTTAAATGTGAATATTTTCTACTTTGTCATTTTCAGCTTCTTAAATGTGAATATTTTCTACTTTCTCTGTCATTTTTCAGCTTCTTAAATGTGAACATTTTCTACTTCCTGGCATTTTTCAGCTTCTTAAATGTGAACATTTTCTACTTTCTGTCATTTTTTCAGCTACTTAAATGTGAACATTTTCTACTTTTCAGATTCTTAAATGTGAATATTTTCTACTTTCTGTCATTTTTCAGCTTCTTAACTGTGAATATTTTCTACTTTGTCTTTTTTCAGATTCTTAAATGTGAACATTTTCTACGTTCTGTCGTTTTTTCAGATTCCTAAATGTGAATATTTTCACACAAATCAGCAGAAATAAAAGCTCAATATTCTCCTTTGCTGTGATGTAACATTGTATTCATATTGGGGGTTTTTTTATGAGTGTCTGTGCACTTATTAAAAATGAAGTTACTTTAATTTAATGCATGTATCTGGGAAACCCTGACACCACCGATTAATATGAATTAATAAGGATTCAGAAAAAAAGACTTAATACAAATATTGAATTATAGTTTTACAACACAAGCACCTTTAAAGCATGTTATTATTACTTTCTCTCATTTTTCAGTTACTTAAATGTGAATATTTTCTACTTTGTCATTTTTCAGCTTCTTAAATGTGAATATTTTCAACTTTCTGTTATTTTTCAGCTACTTAAATGTGAATATTTTCTACTTTCTGTCATTTTTCAGATTCTTAAATGTGAACATTTTCTACTTTCTGTCATTTTTCAGATTCTTAAATGTGAATATTTTCTACTTTCTGTCATTTTTCAGCTTCTTAAATGTGAATATATTCTACTTTCTGTCACTTGTGAATATTTTCTACTTTCTGTCATTTTTCAGCTTCTTAAATGTGAAAATTTTCTTCTTTCTGTAATTTTTTAGCTTCTTAAATGTGAATATTTTCTACTCTGTAATTTTCAGCTTCTGTAATATGTTTCTACTTTCTGTCATTTTTCAGCTTAAATGTGAATATTTTCTACTTTGTCATTTTTCAGCTTCTTAAATGTGAATATTTTCAACTTTCTGTTATTTTTCAGCTACTTAAATGTGAATATTTTCTACTTTCTGTCATTTTTCAGCTTCTTAAATGTGAATATTTTCTTACTTTCTGTCATTTTCAGCTTAAATGTGAATTTCTACTTTCTGTCATTTTTCAGCTTCTTAAATGTGAATATTTTCTTCTTCCTGGCATTTTTCAGCTTCTTAAATGTGAACATTTTCTACTTCCTGGCATTTTTCAGCTTCTTAAATGTGAACATTTTCTACTCCTGGCATTTTTCAGCTTCTTAAATGTGAACATTTTCTACTTTCTGTCATTTTTCAGCTACTTAAATGTGAACATTTTCTACTTTGTCATTTTTCAGATTCTTAAATGTGAATATTTTCTACTTTCTGTCATTTTTCAGCTTCTTAACTGTGAATATTTTCTACTTTGTCTTTTTTCAGATTCTTAAATGTGAACATTTTCTACGTTCTGTCGTTTTTTCAGATTCCTAAATGTGAATATTTTCACACAAATCAGCAGAAATAAAAGCTCAATATTCTCCTTTGCTGTGATGTAACATTGTATTCATATTGGGGGTTTTTTTATGAGTGTCTGTGCACTTATTAAAAATGAAGTTACTTTAATTTAATGCATGTATCTGGGAAACCCTGACACCACCGATTAATATGAATTAATAAGGATTCAGAAAAAAAGACTTAATACAAATATTGAATTATAGTTTTACAACACAAGCACCTTTAAAGCATGTTATTATTCAGGTTTTGAAGACGGTCTCAGGCTTTTAATTGCATGTTCTTGTGCCTCTGTTTCATAAAGCTCATCTTTATAGATTCGGACAAATGAACCAGACTCTAATCTCGCGATGCTAGGTTACCTTCAAACAGTCTAAACCTAAGCGCTCAAGGTTTTTTCATTTCAAAAGCAATTAGTTGGTTATCCCATCTGACTTTTAAATTCAATTAAAATCATTATTGTTGGAGTCTTAAAGGAGTTTATTATTATTATTATTTTCATTATTATTATTATAGTCTTAGTCCTTAAGAAAGGGACATTTTATTGCAGTCAATGCTGTGATTGATCCAGAGCCGCTGCAGATATATACACACACATATATAAGTCCGTGGTCAAGTGGAAAGGGAACCAGCAACCTTAGCATTTGACCCATCCTAATTCTAGGATGGGTCAAATGCAGAGAAATAATTTCCCTGAGGGGATACATTTAAAAATATATATATCTGACTTTGCTGAAAAAACAAACAAAAAAAGACTCATGTAATAAAATCCTCTGTCAGTTTAAGTCTGTGATGTCCTCTCACTGAGACAGACTGTTGGAAAAGTCTGTCTCACAGTGAGATAAAGACATGAACATGGTCTTAAAGACATCAGAGACTGAAAGTGACAGAGTCTTTTGTTAAGTGGCTGAAACCTGTTTTCTTCAGTCATGTTATCAGTGAGAGTGAGTGCCTTTGTCTCGGTCTTTGTCGTGCTTGCAAAGTTCGGGTTGATAATGCATGAATTCCTCATACAAGCACAATTCAAAACTGAACTATCCCTTTAAGTGGCAGATGTGACACGTTTTTCCTCTGAGCCTTATGTGGCTGAGCGGGTAGAACACAATGGATTTATCAGAGCTTGTTTGCTGAAAACAGCCGGCGGCTGCTGGAAACACTGAGTCTGTGCTACACAGTAAATGTGCCGTACAAATTCAATTCAATGAGCTAAAAGAGGTTGAAAAGTTCAGAGCTGCTGCAGCGTTGGTGGCAATTCTTGGCTGTTTGTTACTGTGAGGCTCTACGACATCATCCACTCGTTTCATTGAATATTAATACTACTTTCATTTATTAACACAAATCTAAAGCATTACATTTACACCCTGTGTTTTTCTCTTTCATTATTTCAGCTCATTTCCTTCACCGGTGGTAACAAATAGATCCATGGAAACCACCTTCACAGGGAGACGCCTCGCTCTCCATCGCCACGCTGTCGCCTGCTCACAGCGTCATCTACCAGTGTAAAGTGAAGACATCTCCAGGAGTTCAAATTACAACAAACACCTACAACACCTGTGTTATTGTTTTCTCATGTGAAGTCTTCATGAGTTTTCTCTGGATGTTATTATAATTAGTATAATTAGTTAATTAGTCAGTTAAACGTGTTATTAACGCAAACCCATTTTAACGGCGTCCATGTTTTTATCGTGAGATTAACGTTCTTTTTGGCCGAGGAAACTTTGTGGTTTTTTTCACATGCTGTTGCAACAACTAGTAACGTTAGAAAAACTACAACACCACACCGGATCTAGCTAGACCACAAACACGACAACAGGCGCGCTGCACACACTTGTTTGGGCCAAAGAGTAGTAGCTAACGTTGTGTTTTGAGTTTTGAGTATCCAACGCAGACTGGATCATTTCTCCCCCCGAACCGTAGTAAGGAGACCACCGAAGACCACTAGCTCCTTAGCTCAGATTAGCTCGTTATAAAAACCACGGCACTTTATTCACACACTGCAGCTGATACACAGACTCTCTTATTATTGTGTGGCTCTCACAATAAGAGGAATAAGTCACAATATGCAGGTGACAGAGATATTGTCTCAATAAAAAAACATCTGCACAAAGCAAGAAGATCCACTTTTCTATGTTGATAAGAACATTAAAATGAGAAGAAATAATGGGACATTTACAATAGATACAAATGTGATATTAATCACGAGTTAACTATGACATTAATGCGATTAATCACGAGTTAACTATGACATTAATGCCATTAATCTCGAGTTAAATATGACATTAATGTGATTAATCGCGAGTTAACTGTGACATTAATGCGATTAATCGCGAGTTAACTATGACGTTAATGCGATTAATCGTGAGTTAACTATGACATTAATGCGATGAATCGTGAGTTAACTGTGACATTGATGCCATTAATCGCAAGTTAACTGTGACATTGATGCCATTAATCGCAAGTTAACTTTGACGTTACTGCGATTAATCTTGAGTTAACTATGACATTGATGCCATTAATCGCAAGTTAACTATGACATTGATGCGATTAATCATGAGGTTTGACAGCACTAGTTATAATAAATGATTTCTTAGCTAATCACCTCCTAACGGTGGAGTTAATGTGGTTCATGAACGATGTTCATCAGACTCACAATGAGAATTAAATAATCTGTTTGACAAAAGACTGAATGAGCAGCAGTTTTAGGTAAAAGACATCATTTCCACTTTAACTTAGTTTATTTCTCTGACTTCAAAATGACAACAAAGATTAAAAAGCATCACTAAAAATAAATGTAATAATAAAAATAATACAAGTTAGAATAAAATATGTTGTTATTATTATGTTATTACACGACAGATAGAGAAAAATAAATGATGTATATGTGTGTGAAAATGATGTTCAGATTAATGCTAATGTCACTCTGCATAATTGAACTCCCAGAATAGAATGAGGCAGATTAACAGATTAAATAAGTGAAACCAGGTGAGTTCAGGTCATTTTTGTATGAAGGTAATTGTTAAATGAATCTGTTTGAACTCAAGTTGAAAACAATTACAACTTATTCTTATAATTGTTTTGCTACTTTTCATAATCAGTCTGAGGAGAAACTAAATGTCACACGTCGCTGTAAATACTTATTTCACATTTAACAACAACGCAGATTAAAATGAACTGAACTTTCTTTCCTGGGGAACTTTTGTTCTTTTTTTTTTATTCTTATTCTTTATGCTGAAGATGAAACTTTGCATTTCTGTATTTTGATAAACTATAAAAAAGACATCAAGATGTTAGAATTCAATGTAACCAAATCACTTCAGAATCACTGTAAATCTGATTAAATAAAAAAAACATGCCACAAACACGTATAACCTCATTCTCATGACAAAGATGTAGATGTATCTTCATCATGTGACATGTTTGACATGAAAGTAAAAGTAAGAAAGTAAAATAATTAAATGGCAGCAGATTTCTGTATTTAACACATTAAACATCACTCGTTAGTACTCACTCGAGCAATAATAAGATCTGATAATGAAGCCAAACTAAAAAAACAACCACAAATCATTCAGACTGAATCATTTAAAGAAGCACAAGCTTGTTTAACAAATCCTCTCCAACACTTAACTGAGTTCATTTATTTTTCATACTCTGACTCATTTCTCGGGACCTACAGTAGATTTCATCACTCAAATAAATAAATAAATAAATAAATAAATAAATATAAAGATGTAACTGCATCCGATCAAATCACCTCCACGGAAACAAGCAGCACCTTTTAAAAGAATCCTCCACGTATCAAAGCGTGAAACACCAACAGACTGTGTGTGAGCCTGAGAAACACAGGTGGTGCTGATGAATGAATGAATGAATAAATGAATGAGATCCATTTTCCTGAATTTCTTTCTGCTTTTTTTGTGGAAAGATTATGTCATAATTCAGAAAACCAGTCATGTGACTGCAGTATGCTTGTGGGTGTGTGTAATAACAACAAAGAAGAAAGACTCCGCCCACATAACCATATTAATTGACCCATGAAGGAGGAAATGACAAAGAACACATGGTTTCTGGGCTTTGAAGGCCACTGTAGTTTCCTGAAGTGACTTAGAAATGGGAGGAGCAACTGGAGGAGAGTCTGCAGTCTCACCATTAGATGGCGCTGATACTTACACACTGGCCCTTTAAGCTTTTACTCAAATCTACATGTATATAATGTTTGTGTATCATGTGTTTTTACCTGATGTGAAGAAATGATCCACTTTCAGTGAAGCCGTCTGTGCCTAAGTGTTGGATGGAGCTGGTCGGCCGCGCCGCAGCTCTGCACTGTCACTCCGCCACAGGCAACGCCCCCTTAAAATACCAATGGAGGAGAGAGGGCGGAGGCTCTATCCCTGCTACAGCCACACAGAGTAAGTGTGACCTCTGCTGATGTCACCACGCTACTGCACAAAAAAGACTGTGTGTGTGTGTGTGTGTGTGTTTCTGACCTTGTCAGGACTTAGGTTTGAATTGTGCTTAGGTTAAGGTTAACCAGTTAAGGTTAAGGTCAGGGCTAAGGTTTTTTCTAAATGAGTTGAAGTCAGTCTTAAAAGAATATCTCCACAGCTTTATGTCATTGATCAGAATCATTTACTGTGAACTGTGATGATCAGCATTAAAATCATTAAAGTTTATAATAATGTGTATAAGGTGAGACAGTCAGGAACATCAAAGAAACACAAATAAAAACATTACTTGCAAATTGGGGACACGGGGGAGTAGTGGCTAACACTGGTGCCTCACAGTAAAAAGGTCATCGGTTTGAATTCCGGTCCAGCTGACACTGGTCAGTTTAAGGACAAACCTGACAGACAACGACAGACACATGGTTAGTTCACAGCAAACTGTCACATGATCTAAACCAACAACAACAACAACATTGTCTCACTGACATGATTTAAAAACGCTCAGCATCTCCACGTGCTGCTGCATGTATTTATCTGTGCGCGTGTGTGTGTGTGTGTGTGCGTGCGTGTGTGTGTGTGTGTGTGTGCGTGCGTGACCGGGGAGCTGAAAATCACTAACCACTCACAGTTTGGCAGGAATCTACGTTTGTGAACAATGCTGTAGGAGCTGAACACTGCAGGATCAACCTGAGAGCAAGCACACGTAACGGTCACAGTGTAACAGTCTAACAGTGTAACACTCTAACAGTGTAACAGTCTAACAGTCTAACAGTCTAACAGTGTAACAGTTCAACAGTCTGTCTAACAGTGTGTAACAGTCTAACAGTGTAACAGTCTAACACAGTCTAACAGTAGTCTAACAGTAACAGTGTAACAGTCTAACAGTGTGTAACAGTCCTAGTGCAGTGTAACACAGTGTAACAGTCTAACAGTCTAACAGTGTAACAGTCTAACAGTGTAACACAGTCTAACAGTAACAGTAACAGTCTAACAGTCTAACAGTGTAACAGTGTAACAGTCTAACAGTCTAACAGTGTAACAGTCTAACAGTGTAACAGTCTAACAGTGTAACAGTCTAACAGTGTAACAGTCTAACAGTCTAACAGTCTAACAACAGTGTAACAGGTAACAGTAACAGTGTAACAGTCTAACAGTGTAACAGTTCAACAGTCTAACAGTAACAGTCTAACAGTGTAACAGTCTAACAGTGTAACAGTCTACCAGTCTAACAGGTGTCTAACAGTCTAACAGTGTCAACAGTGTAACAGTAACTAACAGTCGCAGTGTAACAGTCTAACAGTGTAACAGTGCAGTAACAGTCTAACAGTCAGTCAACAGTGTAACAGTCTACACAGGGCAGCTGTCTAACAGTGTAACAGTCTCAACAGGTAACAGTGTAACAGTGCAGTCTACAGTCTAACAGTGTAACAGTGTAACAGTCCAACAGTAACTAACGGTGTCACTAACAGTAACAGTGTAACACAACAGTCTAACAGTGTCACAGTGTAGTCTAACATAACAGTGTCTAACAGTCTCACAGTCTAACGGTGTAACAGTGTCTAACAGTGTGCTAACAGTCTAACAGTGTCACAGACAGTCTAACAGTCTAACAGTGTAACAGTGTAACAGTCTAACAGTGTAACAGTCTAACAGTCTAACAGTGTAACAGTCTAACAGTGTAACAGTGTAACAGTCTAACACAGTCTAACAGCTAACAGTCTAACAGTAACAGTCTAACAGTCTAACAGTAACAGTCTAACAGTCTAACAGTAACAGTAACAGTCTAACAGTAACAGTAACAGTCTAACAGTAACAGTGTAACTAACAGTGTAACAGTCTAACAGTGTAACAGTCTAACAGTGTAACAGTCTAACAGTGTAACAGTCTAACAGTGTAACAGTCAGTGTAACAGTAACAGTAACAGTGTAACAGTGTAACAGTGTAACAGTCTAACAGTCTAACAGTAACAGTCTAACAGTGTAACAGTAACAGTCTAACAGTCTAACAAACACAGTAACAACACAACAGTGTAACACAGTCTAACAGTCTAACAGTGTAACAGTTCTAACAGCTCAGTCACAGTGTCACAGTCTCAACGGTGTAACAGTGTCATGTAACAGTGTAACAGTAACAGTAACAGTCTAACAGTGTAACAGTCAGTAACAGTAACAGTCTAACAGTGTAACAGTAACAGTCTAACAGTCTAACAGTCTAACAGTCTAACAGTAACAGTGTAACAGTCTAACAGTGTAACAGTCTAACAGTGTCAGTCTAACAGGTAACAGTGTAACAGTGTAACAGTGTGTCAGTGTAACAGTGTAACTAACAGTGTAACAGTCTAACAGTGTAACAGTAACTAACAGTCTAACAGTGTAACAGTCTAACAGTGTAACAGTCAGTAACAGTCTAACACAGTCTAACAGTGTCCAGTGTAACAGTCAGTCTAACAGTGTCACAGTGTCACAGTCTAGTGTCACAGTCTGTAACAGTGTAACAGTCAGTGTAACATGTCACAGTCTAACAGTGTAACAGTCAACAGCAGTGTCACAGTCTAACAGTGTCACAGTCTAACAGTGTAACAGTCCAACATAGTAACACAGTGTAACAGTCTAACAGTCTAACAGTGTAACAGTAACTAACAGTCTAACAGTCTAACAGTGTAACAGCTAACAGTCTAACAGTCTAACAGTGGTGTCTAACAGTCTAACAGTAACAGTCTAACAGTCTAACAGTGTAACAGTCTAACAGTCTAACAGTGTAACAGTCTAACAGTCTAACAGTCTAACAGTGTAACAGTCTAACAGTGTAACAGTCAACAGTGTAACAGTCTAACAGTGACAGTCTAACAGTCTAACAGTCTAACAGTGTGTCTAACAGTCACAGTGTAACAGTGTAACAGTGTAACAGTAACAGTGTCTAACAGTGTAAACAGTGTAACAGTCTAACAGTGTCACAGTAACAGTGTAACAGTGTAACTAACAGTCTAACAGTGTCACAGTCTAACAGTGTAACACAGTAACAGTGTAACAGTGTGTAACAGTCTAACAGTAACAGTCTAACAGTGTAACAGCTCCAACAGTGTAACAGTGTAACAGTAACAGTAACAGTGTAACAGTGTAACAGTCTAACAGTGTGTCTAACAGTCTAACAGTGTCTAACAGTCTGACAGTGTAACAGTCTAACAGTGTAGTTAACAGTGTGTAACAGTCTAACAGTAACGTCTAACAGTAAACAGTAACAGTCTAACAGTGTAACAGTCTAACAGTCTAACAGTCTGTGTAACACCAGTGTAACAGCAGTGTAACAGTGTAACAGCACAGTCACAGTAACAGTCTAACAGTGTAACAGTCTAACAGTGTAACAGTGTAACAGTGTCACAGTGTAACAGTGTAACAGTCTAACAGTGTAACAGTGTCTATATCTATTCCTCAGTGGCTTATATTTCTCAGTGATAATACATGATTTTCACGACAACACAATTTATCATGACCAGTTGTGGGCAAAGATAAATTATCTTTGAAGCTGAAGGTCAGGAGAATAAATAATCTTTCCAGCTCCAAACAGAGCAGCAGTGATCGTCGGCACAGTTGTGGGTTCTCTGCTCCTCATCATCATCATCCTGCTGGTCTTCATCGGGCTGCTCTTCTGGAAACTGAGACACAGATTTGACTATGAGAAGGATTTCTCCAACGACATCAGGAATCAAACATCACATCACTGACACTGATGTGATGCAGCTTTAACTGAAGCTTCTGTTGTTCCGCTGAGGTTGTTTTTAAACGTATCATTCGTATCAAGTTATAATTAAAACATGAAGACGTTCAGATAGAACAGAAGCTTCAGTTAAAGCTGCATCATCTCTGAAAACAGCAACATATTGTTTTGGGAAAGGATCAATCATCTGTAGCAGATACACAGAGAAACACAGGTTTCTTTTTTATTAAAATCCTGCTTGACTTTTGTGTGAGAACTGAGACGAATCACAGTAAAAACAGAGCTGCAGGCAACAGAGGAACAACAGAGCGATGATGATTTCTGAATATGTGAGCTCCTACTTTTATGCGACTCATTATCTTTTCATCTGGCAACATGAAAAATGTTGTTCTTTAAGTTCAAACCACAGAGAAAGTGGAAGCACTTCCTGAAGTTCCATTAAAAAAAGGGAAATAACAAAAGAAGTCTGACTGACTTTAGGAAAATCTTATGTAGGACAAACATCGTTACAATCCTGGAGAGAAACACCTGACTGACGTCTACGCTTTAATTTGGGTGCATTTACACTAAGTTCTGTCTTGTTGCATGGCAACACGCCTACGTCTGAGAGTCACAGCCTCAAAGACACAATTTCACTGGAACTAAAGTAAATGTATTCCTTCACCAGCAAAAAACAGGAGAAAGTGCCAGAGCGGATGAGTTGTTCCGGTGTTTTCTTCCCGGGATGAGCAGATTCCTGCTGCTGCTCTGCAAACATACAGAAATACACAATGTAAAGAAGCTGCTGAGCTGAATGTTTGGCAGAGGGAGGATGGCAGTGTGCTCTTGTCAGGGTTGTTCCTGCAGAGAACACAAAAGTGCAGTGTCTCAGTGACAGTTGGCAGCAGGAAGAGCCGCCACACGCTTTCACTGTGAACAAACTGTGGTTTTACATGTGGATGTGGAACAAGAACAGCGATTCATTCAGTTCTTAAGACAATCTCACTATTGATTACATTTATTTTTAAACCTTTTCATGGACGTGGAGAGGGAGACCGCGCTCTCCATTGGTCTCAGTTGCCTCGACGGATGATGACATAATGGTGTATGTATGTAACAGTGAGGATCTGCATGATGATGATGATGATCGTGTCAAATGAATTAACACATTTTTTCATAGAAAAACATTTTTAATTTTTAATTAAATCTTTTCTGAATCTCAAAAGGCCTCAAAGGGTTTTTACTGAGGGCCACAGAACTCTGTCAAACTGTCACTGTCATTACAAATGTAGTGCACATGTTTTGAAACATGAAAAATGATCCAGCACTTATTTACAATTGTAAAAAAAAGCTTGAGGAGAGTAAATTTGAACAATGCAACGTTATCAAAATGGAAGTTAGGCTGAAGCTCTCACTCATTTACTCATGTAAATAAAACAAAACATTGAAATAAAATTGAATTTAGGCATACTACTGCCCTAAGGCTACATGACTGAGAAGAAGCCCTGCCCTCATGCAGCAGCAATGTGGCCTCAACACATGCTGAGGCCACATTGCCATCTAGTGGTCAAATATAGGCAGGCATGGACTGGCCATCGGGCGTACCAGGCAACGTCCGGTGGGCCGACACACATTTGTGGGCCGGCCCAGAGCTTTAAAAAAAATATATATATATTTTTAAGAAATACTTTTCAACTGAGACACGAAACACGGACCACTGGTTGAATTTCTTGAAGCACGTTGAGCTCGTCCAATGAAAGCTCTCCATCATCATCATCATCATCATCATCATCAAGTGCAGAAGCAGTCCCATCGAGTGCACAGGGGGCTGTCGGACTGACACATGTGCAAGTAGAGGAGGAGGAGGAGGAGGAGGAGACCCAGCAAGGACAGATCGAGGAGGTTTGACTGAGTAGACTTGGTGTCCAACTTACAGAGTTATTTTAGCTTGTGGTAAAGTAATAGTTTGCAGGTGTTACAGCTTACACTTATTATTATGTAATATTAAGGAAATGGATGATTAATCATTGTTAGGTAACCAGTGGGGCTGCAACGATTATTCATTTAATCGATCGTTAATCATAACTAAATGAATCGTCAACTACTTTGATAATTGATTCATTGGTTTTAGATGTGTGTTTTTTAACAATGAATACAAGCTTTCTGATTTTTCAGCTTCTTGAATGTGAATATGTTCTGGTTTCTTCATTGATTTGAGAACATCATGATTTGCAGGTTTGTTAAACACTGATGGACATTTTAACTACATTTTATGCACAAAAGAATACTCGATTAATTTTTAATAATTCATCATTTAATAATAATAATTAAGAAAACAGAGAAATAACACTAGCTCTCTTTCATTATTTTTTTTGATATTTTTTAAAAATGCCAGGGTCATTTCCTGGTCCCAGTCCAGCCCAGAATACAGGTGCTGCTGCAAAATAAGCGTTTCTTCAAGAACATTCAATGATTTTATGAGGTTAGGTTCATGTGTGCTGTTATTTCAGTATTTAAGTATATTTTATACACATTGATGAAAACAATAAAAAAGAAAATGATTTCAAACAAGACAGCAACAACAGTGTGTGTGTGTGTGTGTGTGTGTGTGTGTGTGTGTGTGTGTATTGTGTAGCAATTTACTATTGCTGTGTAGATCAGACTGACCCTGACACTGTTAAAGCTCTAAAGCTTTGTTCATGATACTGGCAAAGTGCTCTGTGTCTCTCCATCGTCACAAACCCTGTCGGAGAGCCTCTCTGTAGCTCGACGGTGCTCTCATAGCCCCTAGTGTTCTGGCGGTGAATTGCAATACCATACTGAAAACTGCAACGCACTAGCCCGTCAAAGCGTCTGTATGGTCACAGAGTTGGATACACAAAGTACTGTAACGGAACTCTGTGACATATAAATCCAAATTGACTCTTAATTGCTCCTTTAGGCCTCTTGTGGAGGGAGGTTTGAGGGTGGAGGGGGTTTATCTATAAGGTCGGATATTTAAGCAGCTGTTGCAAGATACAATATTAAGGCGAGGTGTGACACTTTCTCTCCAGAAATTGAAAATAAAATAAAGTGATACCTCAGTTATTACATTATCAAAGGATTTTTTTAATGCAAGGCCAATAACGTAATAAGTTATTAAGTTATTGGCCGTTATTACTTTATTGGTTGCTACAGGGTCAAATATAACAAAGTCAGAAACAACAGTTGCAGCGAATACTGTTGTAGTTTGAGCTGAATATTTTGATTTCACAGAGGAAAACGTTGTTGCTCGTGTTGAGGATATTTGATGCACATGTGCTGGTTCATCGTCACCAGCTTCTCTGGCTGTGGAAAACTGGCTGAGTTTATGAGTGAATAAATAAATAAACCTCAGAACAATTCAAAACAGAAGACACACTCTAAAGAAACAGTAAAAGAAAATTGTCTTGACATTTATGTAACGCTCACAGAGTTTTTAATGTGTTTTTGTAATCCTTTCAAACTTGCATCTCCCTCGCTGTTTTCTTGTACGTTATTTATTGCTTTGTGCATCTTTGTGTCCAGTAACTATTATAACAGAGAAAATGTTTGTGTACTCACTCGTCCGTTGACCTCTCCCTTCCACCAGCCCAGGTCTCCTACGATCTCACTGTAGATCTTCACGACGTCGCCCTCTCGCTGCGACGGCGCCCTCATGTCTCCAGCTGCAAAGTTTCCTCTGGCCACCGCTGTGCTGAGCACGCCAGGGGTGAAGACTGAAGAGTCCTTAAAGACTGAAGAGTCCTTAAAGACTGAGTCTGACTGAAGACTGAAGAGTCCTTAAAGACTGAAGAGTCCTTAAAGACTCACGAGTCCTTAAAGACTTAAAGACTGAAGAGTCCTTGAGAAGACTGACGAGTCCCAAAGACTGAAGAGTCCTTAAAGACTGAAGAGTCCTTAAAGACTGAGTCTGACTGAAGACGAAGAGTCCTTAAAGACTGAAGAGTCCTTAAAGACCGAAGAGTCCTTAAAGACTGAAGAGTCCTTAAAGACTGAAGAGTCCTTAAAGACTGACGAGTCCTTAAAGACTGAAGAGTCCTTAAAGACTGACGAGTCCTGAAAGACTGAGTCTGACTGAGTCTGACTGAAGAGTCCTTAAAGACTGAGTCTGACTGAAGACTGAAGAGTCCTTAAACATCTGAATTAAAATAACTGATCATGAAGTATTATGATGCATTTACAAGAGTGCTGTTAAATGATTCAAATATTTAATCACGATTAATCGCATTAATGTCATAGTTAACTCGCGAATAATCGCATTAAAGTCGTAGTTAACTCACGATTAAAGTCGTAGTTAACTCACGATTAATCGCATTAATGTCGTAGTTAACTCGCGATTAATCACATTAATGTCATAGTCAACTCGCGATCAATCGCTTTAATGTCATATTTAACTCGCGATCAATCGCTTTAATGTCATATTTAACTCGCGCGCTCATATTTAATCGCGATCAATCGCATTAAAGTCGTAGTTAACTCGCGATTAATCGCATTAATGTCATAGTTAACTCACGATTAATCACATTAATGTCATAGTTAACTCGTGATTAATCGCTTTAATGTCATAGTTAACTCGTGATTAATCGCTTTAATGTCATAGATGGATAGATCGATATCATAATGACGCTTTTTACAAAGCAGAATAAATGAGTGCCTGTAACATACAATAATATGATTATAGAAAGTTCTCTTAGTTAGACTAAAGTTAAATAAATGTTAGGGACATGGCTGGGGAAGAGAAAAAGGTCAAAACGAACATAAAAGTGATAATTAGTGTTGAGGAATGAACAGGGGAAGCATTGTTAGTTTCATGTTCAGCTCGGTCACAATCCAGCGCGCGCAGAAAGAACAAGACGTTTCATTAAGGGAAAGAAAATGAGTTTCCTTTCTTGATTCAATGAGCGGCTGTCATTCTGAGAGGAAGTGATTCTGAGAGGTCAACAGCACACAGTCTTATTCTGAAAGTACAGGAAGGAGAGGGAGGGAGGGACAAAATAAAAGGAGCTCGGAGAAGAAGACAAGTTGAGGACTTGTGGACTGAGGAAGGAGAAGTTGTAGGAGGCACAGGAGGCTGATGAAGGAAGGAGACGAGGAGACATAGAAGGAGACAGAGAAGGACATGAAGTTAGAGCAAGGTTCTTGAAGCACATGCATGCAGAAGAAGAAGAAGACGAGGGTGAGGTTCAGTCTGCAGCAGAAGACATTAAACAAAGAGGTGACTGTACAAATTTGTAATAACATCTGTCTGTTCATCACATATCTGTCCAACAGTTCACTCTGCAGCTTTCAAACTCAGCAGGTGACTCCGTCAGAGTGCCAGTGCGGGCGCCAGTGTGCGAGCGCCAGTGTGCGAGCGCCAGTGCGCGAGCGCCAGTGCTGCGCCAGTGTGCGGGCGCCAGTGTGCGGGCGCCAGTGTGCGAGCGCCAGTGTGCGAGCGCCAGTGCGCGAGCGCCAGTGCTGCGCCAGTGTGCGAGCGCCAGTGTGCAAGGTCAGACCTCCAACATTCCTCAGGAGAGTCAACAGAACACAGAAGCAACTTTCTTTTTTATCTCTTTTTCCACAGCAAAGAAAAAAACCATAAAGTTTTCTTGGCCAAAAAGAACGCTAATCTTGCGATAAAAAAAATCCGTGGACATCAGGAAACATGTTAGTGATGGGAAGTTCGACTCTTCTTACTGACTCGGATCTTTTACTCTCGGACAGTAAATTGAACTAATCTTTTTTTGAGTCATTTCGTTCATTTTTACAGCGGTGGGCGCTGTATCCCTCTTGTGGGCGTTGTAAAAAAAGACGGCGGTTCTCAAACACTTAACATGGTTTGCTTCAGCTGACAAAGTATAATAAACAAAATGCCACAAGCAATTCAAACCATATGAAACCCTAGGAACGCAAATACACACCACAATAAAGTGACTTGTGTCCTGTATCCTCTCTGCCATTGTTGTTTAACAGCACGATAGTGACTCGGTAGCTGTCACGTGACCTAAGGACGGACGCTCGCTCAGTTGAGTGAATCCTGAACTAATCATTTCTGTTTCCTGTCCTGCTGACTGAGCTTATGCAGCTGCCTGCCATCGTGTGGCGAAGGAAGGTACTGCATGAAAATGAACGAACCACTCAGTTAAGTGAATCCTGAACTAATCATTTCTGTTTCCTGTCCTGCTGACTGAACTTATGCAGCTGTCTGCCATCGTGTGGTGAAGGAAGGTACTGCATGAAAATGAACGAATCACTCACTGAGATGACTCATTACTCCAGAGTCATATAAAAGATTAGTTCATTTTGAACGAAACGTTCACCAGCGACACATCACTAAAACATGTGAGACAACAGGAGGGTCAAAAGTCAAATGTTCTCCTGTGACAAAGTGAGTGAAAACACTGACTTGATGCTGACAGTGAATGTCTCGGCCTCGGCCGTCCTCTCTCTGATCAGGGACATTGTCTCCGTCCCGCTGCTGTGGGACTTCACGCAGGTTGTCGGCCTGTTGTCGCTCCATGTTTCCAGCAAACCTGCAGCAGCACAGTCAGAACACTGACCTTCAATAACATTCATGTAACATCACATTCATGTAGTCATTCATCTTCAGGTTACACTGGTGTTCAGGCTCAGTTTGCCTTCAATCTGAATTACAGCACGGAATTAATATTAGCAAAGTAATTTCATTTAAGAGGACAGAGCTGTGTGGGACGTTCATGATACATATATATACACACACATATATACACATATATATATATATATATATATATATATATATATATATACACATACATACACAAGTTTAGAGTAAACTAGTTTGTCCTCAAAACAAAAAGACAGATTATTTACTGTTTTTTTCTGCATTTAATGACAAACCGTTGGGTCCAGATGTAAAAGCCCTGAAAACACACACTTTCCTCAGATCATGGGTGTTAATAACATACATTTCAGTACAATATCACAATATGTATCATTTCCCATAGTAAACATAAGTCCAAACATAAACAAGCATCAGTAGATTCTGTTGAAATATTACCTGGGAAAATGTGCATCAACATTACATACTTTGTATTAACATTATGTATTTTCAACCCTGAATGGAAAGATAAATCAAATATAGTAAAGCTCGGTAAATTAAAGAGTTATTATTTGAGTTAAACAAATGAAATAAAGTATAAAAATATACTCTGTTTGCCAAAATTAAATACAGCAATGCTAACACTCCAAGTCACTCAGTAAATCCATCATTTAAGTACAGTAAACACACAAAGGCCGAACATTACACACAACAACAGTGAAGTTTCCCACAGCTACGCAGTGCAGCTAGCATCGCAACAGGTTAGCTCGTGTGGCTCGTTCACTCGTCGTCCGCTAATTCACTTCATTCCATCACAAAACACGCACGAACTGCGTTACAAACATACAAACAGTCTCCTGAGCACATTAAACCAACACTGAAGTAAACAACAACTGTCACTGAAGAGCGGAGTAATGAGTAAAAGATGCACGGACACACTTTCCTCACATCACGAAGTGCAGCGTGTAACGTAGCTCAACAGCGCTACGCCTCCCCTACTGTTGCCCTCGGGTAATTACAAGTACTTTTAATACTGCTGGTATTAAATGGGCATTTTGAACATAAAGCATAAGAAAATACAAAAACACTGTATTCAAACTGCTATGACAGACAGTAAACATGATTAACTCTAAACTATTAAATACAATGAAGATTACCTCTATTATAATATGGAAAATAGATTAAATGTTGATTATTCAGTCTGCTGGTAATACAGAGAGTTTTACACATGAGCTGTGGACGAAGCCGCTCTTCTGTGTTTGTATCAGTGTCCCCTGAAAGAAAAAGACGAGAGAGAAAGTTTAATTATCTTTACTTAACACAAACAACACAAGATTATTACAAGATTACTTCAGTCTGTCTCTCTGTAGACTTCAGTCTGTCTCGTGTCTCTTCATTACTTCAGTCTGTCTCTCGTCTGTCTCGTGTCTCTTCATTACTTCAGTCTGTCTCTCTGTAGACTTCTGTCTGTCTCTTCATAGACTTCAGTCTGTCTCGTGTCTCTTCTTGAAGAGCAGAGGAATGTCTCTCGGGTTCCTGGAGTTAATCTGACATTAATCTGAATAGACGCAGCTCAGACATAATAAAAACACCTTCAGATTTAATCAGTTTTGTTTTCTCGTCTCTCTCGTGACTCACCTTCAAAGTAAATACCTGAGATTAAAACACACCTGAGTCTGAGTGACACATCAGACGTGAGACATGCAGCAGCAGCAGCAGCAGAAAGGTTAGTTTCCCGGAAAAGGAGGGACGAGGACACCGTTGCATAACGGTGTTTGTAAAACACAGCATGTGACTGTGTGTTTGGCACAGGAAAGACGTCCATATATGGTCCAGACAGGTGTGAGACGTGAGACTGAAGTCATTTACAGCTGTGCAGGGACACGACTGGACTGAGCTGCGGAGACACAGACGACGTCTGACACAGACAGAGGGACAGACGCAGTGTGTGAGACAGGCAGAGAGGGACAAACGACACTGAGGAAACAATGCTGCAGTGGAGGCGAGAGACAGACGGCGAGGGACGGTGTAACAGGGCAGTGATCGTGTCTGTGGGACGCTTTCACCCCGGGGTCGACCTCTGCAGGAGACCAGGGGCTGAAAAAGACGCCAAGAGACTCCACCGCACCCTGAGCAAACTGGGCTTCAGGGTGGACGTCCACAGTGACCTGAGTGGAGAGGACATCTACCAGCTGTTTGACAGAGGTGACACACACACACACACACACAAAACACCACACAGAAACACAGACATAAAGCACAGACACACACACACACACACACACACACACACACACAGACACATACACACACACACAGACACAGACACACACACAGACACAGAACACAGACACACACACACACACACAGACACACACACAGACACAGACACAGACACACACACACACACAGACATACACACACACACACACACACAGACAGGACACAACACAGACACACACACACACACACATACACACACACACACACACACACACACACACACACACACACATACACACACACACAGACACAGACACACACACATGCACACACACACACACACACAGACACACACACAGACACACACACACACACACACACACAGACATACACACACACACACACACACACGGACACAGACACAGACACACACACACACACACAGACATACACACACACACACACACACACACACACACACACAGACACACACACACACACACACACACACACACACAGACAGACACACACAGACACAGACACACACGCAACACACACACACACACACACACACACACACACACAGACACACACACACACAGACAGACAGACACATACACACATACACAAACACATACACACACAGACAGACACACACACACGCACACACACACACAGACAGACAGACAGCATGCACACACACACAGACACAGACAGACACACACACAGACACACACACACATACACACATACACACACACAGAGACAGACACACGCACACAGACAGACACACACACACACACACACACACACAGACACACACACACACAGACACACACACAGACAGACAGACACACATACACACACATACACACACACACATACACACACGATACACACACAGACAGACAGACACAGAGACAGACAGACAGACAGGCACACACACACACACACAGACACACAGACACACACACACAGACACAGGGCTGCTGCTTCTGCTGTGTGGTCACTTTGTGTCACCGAGGTAAATTAGTACTTTAATTACTTTAAATGTTGAAATGACAAAATCAAACATTAGAACTTAGTGATGGAGGCAGCAGTGTGTGTGTGTGTGTGTGTGTGTGTGTGTGTGTGTGTGTGTGTGTGTGTGTGTGTGTGTGTGTGTGTGAGCTGACGGTGAGCCAGTGTGGCTCTCCAGAGTCTTCTCCTGTTTCAACAACCAGCTCATGGAGAAGAAGGCCAAACTCTTCCTCATACAGGTGAGGAGGAGGAGGGGGTGTGGCCTCTTACACAACACACATCATTTATCTCAGGTGTCTCACAGAGGACTTTGTCTCCGCAGGCGTGTCGAGGACACGAGCTGGACGACGGCGTGGAGGTGGATTCAGTGAGTGACGCACACTCAAACAACTTCTCTACACAACTTCATGTTCCTGTAGATACAACTGTGATGTACGCAACTACTGCAGGTGACTACACTGCGCACACACTTTACACACACACACAGACACACACGCACACTGCTGCTACACACACACACACAGAACTGTAACAAGAATGTGACAGAAAAGTTCAAATGTTGGTGAACCCTGTGTCTAATGTCCTCGTCTGTGTGTCTCTCTGTCTGTCTGTGTGTCTCTCTGTGTGTGTGTGTGTGTCCTCAGGTCACGGGGCCTTCATGCACCCTCTGGGTTCCGTGTTCCTGCAGACGTTCTGCTCTCTGCTGGAGAGCGAGGGGAACCGTGAGCTGGAGCTGCTGCGCCTGCTGACCCGCCTGTCCCACCGCGTGGCCTACACCTTCCAGGCCAAAGGTCACATCCTGGGCGGGAAGAAGGCCATGCCGTGCCTGGTGACCCGGATGACCCGGGACATCTTCCCGTTCGCCGACCCACAGAAGAAAGATGGCAAGGGGGCGGGGCTTATGGCCACGTCACTGGTCGACTCCGACAAAGGCAGGAAGAGAAGTCCGTCCATCAGTTAGTGGGTGTGTCTGTGACTGTGAGGGGAGGGGCTTGATGATGATGGTGTGTGTGTGTGTGTGTGTGTGTGTGTGTCCAGTCCCTGTGCTGTAAATGATAGTTAAGGTAAAATTTAAGGTAAAGTTATAGTTATAGTTAAGGTTGAATCAGTAATAGTTATAGTTAAGGTTAGATCAGCAGTAGTTATAGTTAAGGTTAGTTCAGCAGTTATAGTTAAGGTTAGATCAGCAGTAGTTATAGTTAGGTTAGTTCAGCGGTTATAGTTAAGGTTAGATCAGCAGTTAAGGTTAGATCAGTAATAGGTTAGATCAGCAGTAGTTATAGTTAATGTTAGATCAGTTGTTATAGTTAAGGTTAGATCAGTAATAGTTATAGTTAAGTTTAGATCAGCAGTAGTTATAGTTAAGGTTAGATCAGCAGTAGTTAAGGTTAGATCAGTAATAGGGTTAGGGTTAGGGTTAGTTAAAGGGCTTTTTTAGGGTTGAGACCTGGTTTCAGGGTTCTCCATTATCACGTAACCATTTACCACAGTTTGAGAACTGTTTGATTATTTCATAAATTATTTATTTTAAACACTATTTATTACAACAGCATTGTTTTCATTTTGTTTTCCAAACCAAACACATGTTGATTTATTGTAATAGAATTTTTTCAGAATAAAAGTAACTAATAAAACTTTAGTGTTTGTCCAGTTTGATGCTTTTATTGCAGCTTTTATTGCAGTGAAGTCGTTAAAAACCACAAATAGGTCACGTCCTGTTCATCTGTGCACGACCATCACGTAACTCTGCAGACTGCACCTTTAACACAAAAGTGAAAGGAAAACTGTTTGATCACAAACCTGCTGACTCGTGGTCACAAACCTGCCGACTCGTGGTCGCCACATCGTACCAGACTGATAAGAGATCGTGACGTCCATGGGTCCAGGCTGATAAACGCCCGCACTTCCTGCTTCCTGCCAGCGGAGGGCGACAGATAAAATCACGTGTTTGTGGTTTTTTTTATTCACATGTTTATTTGGGTCATGTCAGTTAGATCACTCATCAGCACACATCATCTTATACACATAACCGAAAGGGAAAGCGGGAGAAGCAAAAGCTTATCTAGTCCCGCCCCCATTATCCACAGAACACATATTTTTTCTCGACTCGTTGCTCGGCATGTTCAACGTCCCAAAAGTCACAAAATAATCCAATCAATAGAGGTCAGTTGATCAGGTTAACTATTAACTTGGTGTGAGAGAGACGTTTTTTTCGAGAGCATTCCAATTGTCATGAACGTGAATATGTACACATCCTCGACGTCCTCTACATCCAGTGACTTTCCACTTTCCATCCCATCCGTCCCGAATGTAGCCAGCCACGAAGCTCCCATCTGGGCCACGAGGTTCACCAGAACACACTCTGTCGATCGCGTTCAGTGACCAGCTTAGCAGTTCCATCTTGGATCAATTGATTCTCCGTAGTGACTCGATTCACACTTCTCAAGTGTTGACATTTGTGCTTTTCAATGTCAGCTGTTGTTTGGGTACATTTGCTTCCACTGTCGTCTCCACACAGTGTCCACAGATTTCTGTCCCTGACCTTTGTCATACTTTCCTCCTGTGTCATTCTGTGTTGATTAATAGTCATCTCTACATACTTCTTTTTCATCTCCTCGTCCAGATTATTCCACTGTCTGACCCCTGTGGGTCTTATTAGGATTTTAATGTAGTTCTTACCCTTCTCTGCCTGAACCTCATGTTCCCTCTTAGACTGTGTCCCTCCCCTCTGGTCAGGAATAATATCTGTAGATTGTGAGGGAGGCTTTTGTTTGCAGCCCTGTAAATCATCTGCACTGTGCGGGATTTTATTAAGTCATATAATTTGAGTATTTTTGATTTGATAAATAGTTGATTTGTATGTTCTCTGTAACTGGCATAGTGTCGGATTCTCAAGGCTCTTTTTTGGAGTATAAACAGGGGATAAGTAGTGTTTTAATAACTTTAATGATAAGTGTGTCCCCAGACCTCTGCACAGTATTGCAGGTGTGGAGAGACTCGTGCGCATTACAACAAGTATAGTGCCTTCTGGTTTAATAGTTTTTTCCGTGCAGCTGTGGAATGTGCAGATGATGTGATACACGTGTGTAATCTGATGTTCTTTTCATTATTATGACTATAATTTGTTTCCTGATTTGATTCTGCTGTAAACCTGTCAGATAAAACAGTGTGTTACACCACCAGAACACTAGAGGGCATTCTTAAGAGATTATCAATGTCATAGAAAAATGCTCTGTAACCTGTGTTCTCTGGAATGGCCACCAGGGGGCGACTCCTCTAGTTTGTTTGAAAATTAACTAATAAATGAAATATTTTTGGAGATTCTGGGTAAAAGTGTACCTGCAAAATGTCACTAAAATGTAAACCTTTACTCAAACTTACACAACAACCATTTTGAACCTTTTCTTTCAGATTTCAGTTCTGGAAATGTATTTACATGTGTGTATTTTTAAATTATGAATGACTTTGGACAAGAATTAAAAAAAGAAAAAACGTGTGTCTAATCACACATGTATTTATATCCTTCATATGTAAATTGTTGTGTGGGTTAAAAATGGTTATTATTTTTTATTCTCTGTGTGTTCCCACAATCAAATAACCAAAAATATCACCAGAAGACGCTGAAAACATCCAGAGAAGATAAATGATGAGGTTTAATCCCATTAATCCGCCATTGAGTGAAATTCAGATGATCAAAGCAGCAACATGTTGAAAGAGATGAATAAGAATAGAAATAAGAACAAAATTAGATACAACTATTGAAGAATTGTACTATACAAACAATATAAGAATTCACCCTGATTATGTGTGACCATTTTCGCTTTTATTTTGAAAGATGCTTTTATTGTGAAAATGTGAAACATCAAACAGGAAGTACAGTGCGTTCATTGCCTCCTGTCCTCCTGACGTTGACGCGGTCGCTGCAGGACTATCGCGTGGACCTGACGGCAGAATCCACCGGGAGGCTCGGTCGTTTTCAAACCTCCGTCACGGATCCACATCCGCCACCGCTTTTATTTTCATCTTCTCATTTTTGGTTCTTGTTGTTTTTCTTCCTCCGGGTTGAAAAAACGGAGACATTCTGGAAGCAGGCGGAGAACCGCGGGAGACTACGGGGCATGGCTGCTTCATGAGCCCGGGCAGGTGCGAGGAGATGACGGCGGAGCCACCGGCGGGAACCGGCCGGGTGGTTCTGGTCAAGAAGATCATCATGAAGGACGGAGCCACGGTGGGTGACGACGTCGACCACCACCCGCCATTTTAGCCACAGTTTTCACCTTCAGCAACATTTTAAACGCACATTCTGTCATTAACGTGATTATTTATTTATGAAGCGTCGTCTTTTCATCCGACCATGACATAACAGCGGTTTAAAAACACATTCAAGCAATCGAATTACCAAAAATATCACCAGAAGACGCTGAAAACATCCAGGTTTACTGGTATATTAAAGATAAATGATGAGGTTTAATCACATTAATCTGCCATTGAGTGAAATCCAGATGATCACAGCGGCAACATGTTGAAAGAGATGAATAAGAATAGAAATAAGAACAAAATTAGATAAAACTATTGAAGAATTGTACTATACAAACAATATAAGGACGATGAGCTCATAAAATTTTGACAGATATTTAAATAATTTTCATTTTCACACGTTAGTTTGATCAAAACATAATGATTTAACATTTATTTCAAATCTGTCAACAAACAAAACACATTGTCATCTCCTTTTCCCCTGAATCACATAGTTCACTTTGGTTATTACAATTTTGACGATTTTTGCGATTAATTGTGTCACATACGCTGTAATGTGACGTAACAGACGCGACGTGTTTAAATGTACATGTAAATACAGGATATTGAAATGAATGAATGAATGAATGAGTGAATGAGTGATGTTGTGTTTGTACTGTAACGGAGTCTCAGCTCTGATGCTGATGTTGGGGAGGATGGAGCCATTGTCTCTTACGTAACACACACACACACACACACACACACAGCCTCCATTTTAATGTCCTGCCTTTTTCTCTCTGTGATCTCACCACAGAAATCCAACAAATAAACAGTAAAAGTGTCATAATCAGCCTGAAGTCCAAAAATAAATCTTTATTATGTTTAAAAACACAGTCTGATTCCACTGTTTCATCACTGTAAACTGAACAATACCATGTGTAATCATTATCACACAGATAACTGGATTAGAGATCAATTAGTGAAGGAAAATAATACGCATACATGTGTGTGTGTGTGTGTGTATAGCACATGTTTACCTTATTTTCAAAGAATGTTTTAAAAGGAAATGCATTTATGTTTGTTTTCCTCTCTTTGCTCTCTTTTTGTCATAGAATATATTTAAAATGGAATATTATTGCTATACTGTGAGAATAAACTGAGACAAATAAGTCTATTTTTAAATTGAAGTGATCATAAGCTGTTAGAACAGCAGCTAATTGGAGTGAAACACATTTCAAACACTATATCTGCTCCAATAATATTGGGAGTTAGTTCACTAACAACAACTTTTCCTCCTATTAAGTGTACAAATGACATTTTTCCAACTTTTCTGTGCATTTATTTTTTACAAATTAAATAAATACTGTACTTAATCAAACTATATATATATATAGAGAGAGATATATATATCTCTATATATATATATAAAAACAAGAAAACACTATGTAAAAAAAATATTAAAAAAACACAAACAAGTTGTACAATAAAAAATGGGAAAATCAACGTCATACTGGCTCGAAAGCCACAGAGTAAATATATTATTAAAAATTAAATAAAAATGGACAAATAATTTGGTTTGTGGACAAAAACAAAGACATTTGACAAACACTCATCAGTATGCTGTTGTAATAAAGAGTATATAAAATTAAATACGAATTAAGCAAATAATCTAACTAGTTAAAAATTCTTAGCCCCTTATCCTGACCTTTAACCCCTCAGTTCACAAACTGTGGTGCGTGTTACGTGATAATGGAGAACCCTGAAACCAGGTCTTAACCCTGAAAAAAAGCCCTTTAAGGTTGTGGGGACCAGACAAAATGTCCTCACAGAGACATAAATACAATTACACACACACACACACACACACACACAGTCTGGTCTTCAGAGGACATTTCATTGACTTGCATTCATTTCGTGCAAATTTACTTTAACCTTAACTATAACTACTGCTGATCTAGCCTTAACTATAACTACTGCTGATCTAACCTTAACTATAACTATTACTGATCTAACCTTAACTATAACTACTGCTGATCTAACCTTAACTATAACTACTGATCTGCTGCTCTAACCTTAACTATAACTACTGCTGATCTAACATTAACTATAACTGCTAAACTTAACTATAACTATTACTGATCTAACAACTATAACTACTGCTGATCTAACATATAACTGCTGAGCTAGCCTTAACTATAACTGCTGATCTAACCTTAACTATAACTATTACTGATCTAGCCTTAACTATAACTACTATCTAACATTAACTATAACTACTGCTGATCTAGCCTTAACTATAACTACTGCTGATCTAACCTTAACTATAACTACTGCTGATCTAACCTTAACTATAACTACTGATCTAACCTGCTATAACTATTACTGATCTAACTATAACTAATCTAACATAACTATAACTACTGCTGATCTAACCTTAACTATAAGTACTGCTGATCTAACCTTAACTATAACTATTACTGATCTAACCTTAACTATAACTACTGCTGATCTAACATTAACTATAACTACTGCTGATCTAAACTATAATATAACTACTTATCCTTAACTATTAACTATTAACTATAACTAGCTGATCTAACCTTAACTATAACTACTATCTAACCTGCTAGCTGATCTAACCTTAAATATAAGTACTGCTGATCTAACCTTAACTATAACTAAACTGTAACTATGACTGCTGATCTAACTATAACTACTGCTGATCTAACCTTAACTATCTTAACTATAACTACTGCTGATCTAGCCCTACTGCTGATCTAGCCTTAACTATAACTACTGCTGATCTAGCCTCAACTATAACTACTGCTGATCTATCCTTAACTATAACTACAGTACCACTGATCAGTGTTGTTATGTTCAGCTGCAGCAGGGCGTCGGCAGACCCAGTGTCTATCACGCCGTCGTCGTCATCTTCCTCGAGTTCTTCGCCTGGGGTTTACTCACCACGCCGATGCTCACTGTGAGTAACTCTGTCTGTTCTGTCTGTCTGTCTAGACTGTCTGTCTGTTCTGTCTATACTGTCTGTCTGGACAGTATCTGGTTATTATATCTACAGTAAGTATGATGACATCATGATGACGTATGAGTGACAGCTGCTGCTGATAATCATCATATTTATTATATTTGTGAGACACAAAAACACAAAAGTCACCTCTTGAACTTTATTTCTAATCAATAAGACAATAACAATAACAAGTTCATTTAAAGAAATATAGCAGGTTTTATCTGAAATGACAGAAATATTGATTAGATTTATAGAATTATAGATTATATCTATATAGATCTATATAGATATAGAATGACACCTGAGTGCTATGATCAATAGTTGTCCTTTTCTCGTAGGTTTTACACGAGACGTTTCCTCAGCACACCTTCCTGATGAACGGACTCATTCAGGGCGTGAAGGTAAGAACGTTGCCGTCACTGTGGGATCCACACGCTCTGCGTTCACGTTTGTAAACATAGACCCGTGTCACTTCCTGTCCAGGGTCTGCTGTCGTTCATGTCCGCCCCTCTGATCGGAGCGCTGTCAGACGTGTGGGGGCGGCGCTCCTTCCTGCTGGTCACTGTCTTCTTCACCTGCGCTCCCATCCCTCTGATGAGGCTCAGCCCCTGGTAGGTGGTGGTGGGCGGGGCGGGGCGGGGCGGGGCTTTAGATCATAATGTTTGACTTTATTTAAAATCATTTTACAGGTGGTACTTTGCCATGATCTCCATGTCCGGAGCGTTCTCCGTCACCTTCTCCGTCATCTTCGCCTACGTCGCTGACGTGACGACGGAGAGAGAGCGGAGCACGGCGTACGGACTGGTGAGACGCCGCCATGTTTGATGTGTACAAACATCCACAGCTGTCGTTTCATTTACGTCTTTATATCATTTAATTTATATGTATATATGTGTATATGTATATGTTTATGTACAGACTATAGAAGATCATAAGGAAAATAGAATAGACTTTATCCATTCTAGAAAAATTAAAATCCCAAAACATAGTAAGAACATTTAATCATCCTCCTCTCTCTCTCTCCTCCCCCTCTCTCCCCGCGCGCTCATCAGGTGTCGGCGACGTTTGCGGCGAGCCTGGTGACGAGTCCAGCGATCGGAGCGTACGTGTCGGCGTGGTACGGAGATAATCTGGTGGTCGTGTTAGCGACGCTGATCTCTGTGGCCGACATCTGCTTCATCCTGCTCGCCATGCCAGAGTCTCTGCCTGACAAGATGAGGCTCAACACGTGGGGAACGCCCATATCTTGGGAGCAGGCCGACCCCTTCACTGTCAGTAACACACACACACTGTAACTATCTAATAACTAAATACTGATTTCAAACAACTATTGAATGAATGAATGAATGAATGAATGGATGGAGTGATGAAATAAAGGGCAGATGAATGGATGATGACAATAATGTGTGTCTCCTTCAGTCTCTGAGAAAAGTGGGTCAGGACTCGACCGTCCTCCTCATCTGTATCACTGTGTTCCTGTCCTACCTGCCGGAGGCGGGACAGTACTCCAGCTTCTTCCTCTACCTGAGACAGGTGTGTGACACACACACACACACACACACACACACACACACACACACCGTCTAACTTCTCTGTTTGACACCAGGTCATAAATTTCTCCTCCACAACCATCGCTGTGTTTATCGGAGTGGTGGGAATTCTGTCCATCATAGCACAGGTAACACACACACACAGACACACACACACACAGCGTACAGACTGTTGTTAAAGCCACACACACGGAATCACTGAACCATGTCCGTCTGTCCGTCTGTCCTCAGACTCTCTTCCTCACTCTCCTGATGAGAACTCTGGGGAATAAGAACACAGTTCTGCTGGGTCTGGGTTTCCAGATCCTTCAGTTGGCCTGGTACGGCTTTGGATCAGAGCCATGGTGGGGACATGAATATGACGAGTTAATGTGTTCACGATGACTTCATTGTGTAAAAATCTGCTTTAAACTCTGAGGATGACACACTGATGTGATTAATGACTCTGTGTGTAATGCGTGTATTATTGTCGATTAGCGAGGGAATGCGGAGTGTGTGTGTGTGTGTGTGTGAGAGTGTGTGAGTGAGGGTGTGTGTGTGTGTGTGTGTGCTTGCGTCGTGTGCGTGCGTGTGTGTGTGTGTGCGTGCGTGTGCGTGCGTGTGCGTGTGTGTGCGTGCGTGTGTGCACAGGATGATGTGGGCAGCTGGTGCAGTAGCAGCGATGTCCTCCATCACCTTTCCTGCTGTTTCTGCTCTGGTGTCACAATCTGCTGATCCTGATAAACAAGGTGACCACACAGTTTATTCTTCTCTTCTGTCCTCTCCATCTACTCTCTCCTGTCCTCACCTCCTCTGTCCTCTCCATCTACTCTCTCCTGTCCTCACCTCCATCCTCTCCTGTCACTCTCCTCTCCATCCTGTCCTCCATCCTCCTCTGTCTCTCATCTCTCTCTGTCCTCCGTCTCTCATTCTACTCTCTCCTGTCCTCACCTCCTCTGTCCTCTCCATCTACTCTCCTGTCCTCACCTCCTCCTGTCCTCTCCATCTACTCTCTCCTGTCTCACACCTCCTCTGTCCTCTCCATCTACTCTCTCTGTCCTGTCCTCATCCTCTCCTGTCCTCACCTCCCTCCTCTCTCTCTCTCTCCTGTCCTCACCTCCCTCTGTCCTCTCCATCTACTCTCCTGTCCTCACCTCCTCTGTCCTCTCCATCTACTCTCTCCTGTCCTCACCTCCCTCTGTCCTCTCCATCTACTCTCTCCTGTCCTCACCTCCTCTGTCCTCTCCATCTCCTCTCTCCTGTCCCTCACCTCCTCTGTCCTCTCCATCTACTCTCCTCCTCACCCTCCCTCTGTCCTCTCCATCTACTCTCTCCTGTCCTCCTCCTCTGTCCCTCTCCATCTACTCTCTCCTGTCCTCACCTCCTCTGTCCTCTCCATCTACTCTCTCCTGTCCTCCTCCTCCTCTGTCCTCTCATCTACTCTCTCCCTGTCCTCACCTCCTCTGTCCTCTCCATCCCTCTCTCTCCTGTCCTCCACCTCCTCTGTCCTCTCCATCTACTCTCTCCTGTCCTCACCTCCTCTGTCTCTCCATCTACTCTCTCCTGTCCTCACCTCCTCTGTCCGTCTCCATCTACTCTCTCCTGTCCTCACCTCCTCTGTCCTCTCATTCTACTCTCTCCTGTCCTCCTCCTCCTCTGTCCTCTCATCCTACTCTCTCCTGTCCTCACCTCCTCTGTCCTCTCATCTACTCTCTCCTGTCCTCACCTCCTGTCCTCTCATTCTACTCTCTCCTGTCCTCACCTCCTCTGTCCTCTCCATCTACTCTCTCCTGTCCTCACCTCCTCTGTCCTCTCCATCTACTCTCTCCTGTCCTCACCTCCCTCTGTCTCTCCATCTACTCTCTCCTCCCACCTCCTCCTGTCCTCTCATTCTCTCTCCTGTCCTCAACCGCCTCTGTCCTCTCCATCTACTCTCTCCTGTCCTCACCTCCTCTGTCCTCTCGTCCTCCTCAGGTGTGGTTCAGGGCATGATCACAGGGATCAGAGGACTGTGTAATGGTTTGGGTCCGGCTCTTTACGGTTTCATCTTCTTCCTCTTTGACGTGGAACTCAACACCATGGACCCGATCCAAGGAGACTACGGCATCGACCCTCTGCCTCTGCAGAGCCCCACTGAGGTACTGTTCACCACTTCATCATTCACACGTTCACTGAGGTACTGTTCACCACTTCATCATTCACACGTTCACTGAGGTACTGTTCACCACTTCATCATTCACGTTCACTGAAGTACTGTTCACCACTTCATCATTCACCGCGTTCACTGGTACTGTTCACCACTTCATCATTCACCGTTCACTGAAATTCACCACTTCATCATTCCTGCGTTCACAAGTACTGGTCACCACTTCATCATTCACCCGTTCACTGAAGTACTGGTCACCACTTCATCATTCTGCGTTCACTGGGGTACTGTTCACCGCTTCATCATTCACCGCGTTCACTGAAGTACTGAGTCACCCTTCGCCATCATTACCAAGTTCACTGGTACTGTTCACTTCATCTCATCATTCACACCTTCACAGTAAACCACTGAGGTATTGTTCACTTCATCATTCACATGTTCACAGTAAAACACTGAGGTACTGTTCACTTCATCATTCTTGGCGTTCACAGTAAACCACTGAGGTACCAATTTAAAAGCTGTCATTCGCATGTTCACGGTAAAACACTGAGGTACTGTTCGCTTCATCATTCACCGTTCATGGTAAAGCACTGAGGTGCTGTTCGCTTCATGCGACTACGCGTTCTGGTAAAACGCACAGAGGTACTATTCACTTCCATCATTCCACCGCGTTCATGGTAAAACACTGAGGTACTGTTCACTTCATCATTCCGTGTTCTGGTAAAACCTGAGGTGTATTTCCTTCATCATTCCTGCGTTCACGAGTAAAACACTGAGGTACTGTTCACTTCATCATTCACACGTTCATAGTAAAACGCACAGGTACTGTTCACTTCATCATTCCGTTCACGGTAAAAACACTGAGAGTACTGTTCACTTCATCAGTTTTCGTTCACTGAAGGTACTATTCACTTCATCATTCCCGTTCACGGTAAAACACTGAGGTACTTTTCACTTCTGTATTCCACCGTTCACAGTAAAACACTTTGTACTGTTCACTTCATTCACATGTTCTGATAAAACACTTCAGGGTACTGTTATGCTTCATCATTCACGTGTTCACAGTAAAACACTGAGGTACTGTTCACTTCATCATTCACACGTTCACAGTAAAACACTGAGGTACTGTTCACTCCACTACATTCACACGTTCACAGTGTGAGGATGACTCTGTCTGTCCGTCTGTCCTCAGCGAGCGCTCATCCCTGGTCCTCCCTTCCTGTTGGGGGCGTGTACCGTGGTGGTCGCCTTCCTTGTGGCGCTCTTCATCCCAGAGAAATCCCCCTCCTCCTCCTCCTCCCCCTCACAGCTGTCCCTTGGTGATAAGCCCCACCCACAGAGCAAAGAGTCCATGTCCTCATTGGCCGGCGTCCACATCAACACGCCGCTTCCCGGCAGTGACGAGGAGGCTCCTCCCTCCGCTAGTGACGAGGACTTTGAGCCGCTGCTGCAGGACAGTATCGTTTGATGGACAGGTGGGACAGTCACATGGGGCGGGGCTTAACCTGTGTCTTTGTGGCAAAATGTTTTTGGGTTTTCTTGCTGCTTGGTGATTGACAGCAAGAAGCTCCAATAGCATTGTTTCTCTACCAGGAGGTGGAGCTAGAGGAGCATACCATCTGTCAATCATGGTTCTGTAATGTAGGGGCGGAGTAAAGAGCTACAAATAAGAAGTCATCATTATTATTATCATTATTATCATCATTATTATTGTTATCATTATTATTATTATTATTATCATCATCATTATTATTATTATCATCATCATTATTATCATCATCATCATCATTATTATTATCATCATCATTATTATTAACAATAATAATAATAATAATAGATTTTATTTGTATTGCACTTTACATTTGAACAACAAATCTCAAAGTGCTACATTTTATATTTATAACATATTATCGTTATTATCATTATTATTATTATTATTATTATCATCATCATCATCATCATCATTATTATTATCATCATTATTATTGTTATTATTATTATTATTGGGACCAAAAGGAAGACGACTGGTGAAAAACTGAACAAAGTTACATTTGATCATTTTTTTGGTGAAAAACAACAAAATGTGTTGGTTTGTTATTTTAAAGTTTCATTTTTTCATTTCAGAATCTGCGACATATTAACAGCTTCCAACATTTAAGTGTTAGTTTTCCCTTAACATTTCTATTTTGCACGTTCTCCTTTTTACCTGAGTTAAAGGGACAGTACAGGTTATGTGAAGTTTGTAAACCACTCACTCTCCCACACCAAAGTCCATAGAGAAAATCAGTGATTTTAACATCACACACATCACACAGTTGTTGATCCAGTGTTGCCTCTATCACTAAGTTCAAATGTCTTATTTTGACATTTCGGCTTGTGAAAATCTTCGCTCAGTGACACAAAGTGACCACACGAGGCAGCAGAGGAGCAGCATCTAAAATCACTGGTTTTCTCTATGAGGTTTGTTGTGGGAGAGTGAGTGGTTTACAAACTTCAGTTTCTGTCTGACAGTGAGATAAAGACGTGAAACATGTTCTTAAAGATGTCGCAGACTTTTATTGGCTCTTGTTTAGTGGTGACGATGGTGATGTCAGTGCCTCTTACAACAAAAAAACAGTGAATCATCCCTTTAAGGTGTTTTTTTTTTGTCCTTTTTAATGTACTGTATAAGTGATCAATGCCACAACATGAATGTGAAGATCTGATTTTTATTTTATTTTCTAACCCAGGACAAGAGAGAGAAAAATGTTATTAACTGTAGACGGTTCAGAAAAATGAATTTAAATTTAAATGTAAACGTTTGTCGCTCTACCTCAGATCAGTGTTTTTAAAATCACACAAGACCTGGAATTTCCTCACATTCCATCACCTTTGTTTTACTTTCATATCAAAGTCGTCACTTTATCAAAAACGTGGACGGAGAAAACTCACCACCAGGGGGCAGTGTGAGTTTTTTCTGTGAATGAATTTATACTTGAAGCAGCAGAGGTATAGAGAAGCAAGAGAGATGCAGAGTTTAACAGAATATAACCCACACAGAGTGTACATAACTATTTAATTTATGACCTTAACGTGTACATAAGAATGTGAATATTATGGTCTGTACATAATGGAAGTGAAGTCGAGGATGGGCTTGTTTTTTGTGGCTTATATGAAGGTTTCTTTTTCTTTTCCTTTCTTTTCTTCTCTTTCTTCTGTGATGGCTCCTCCTACTTTTCTCCTACTTATCTGAGTATGTATACATGCACTCTAGCATCTTGGTCACGTGACGTTTCCATGAAATTAAGTGCTTATTTTATAATCTTTAAAATAATGACACACGCCTGCTTTCAGTGGGTCGTTTACCTCATTAAAAACTCAAATGATATACATTATGACCATGATAAACGTGAGTGCGGATCATATTTAGGATGTTAGTGTGCATTTAAATACTCAGGGGCCTTTTTATCAACAGCTGCACCTGCTCAGTGTAAATACTGGACATGGACTCGATTTGCTGTAAATACACTTTCTGTCTGGTGTTTTGTCTGAAAGTGTTTGTTGTAAATTAAAATGGAACAAACGTTATATAACGAGAGCTTTGCTGTCGCACAGGTGAACTCATTAAAAAACTGTATGTTTTATGTTTGTTTTAGTGTGTACATTTATGCAACTACGTTTATTTGATTTGATTAGGATAAAGCACAATACATGTACAATAAGTACATTTTTAAGATAATAAAAGGCATCAAAAATGCCTTTTTTGCCATTAAACATTGTAATTAAGTTAATGTCATTTTATTTGATATCTTTTTATAGAAGATATTTAAAATGGAATGTTATTCATTTACCTTGAGAACAAACTGAGATAAATAAGTGCATTTTTTAAATGAGTTATCAAACACTAGAACAGTAGATTCAAGATTCAAAGTGTTTATTGTCATATGCACAGTAAAGAAACGCGTTTCCCTGTACAATGAAATTCTTACTTTGCTGTCCACTCAAAAACACCAGCATAAAGTAAAAAAGAGATGCTTTTGTAAAAAAAAGTATAAATATACATAAGAAAAATATAAATATTACAAAGAAACTAAAATAACATATATACATAAAATAAGAACTGTAGCAAAACACACTTTTGACCTAAAGCGTGACAATTTCAAACCCCACATTTACTGTAATTATAATGATGATTGATTTCAACACTTGAACAATACTAATTAACATTGGTGTAACAGAAAAATCTGAAGACAACCACTGATAAAATACACACATTTCAAGATAAAAGCATATTCATCGTCCCCTTTTTGCCTTTAGCCATTGATATTATGTTAAAAATGTTCTTTTATTACATATTTTTCATACAACATATTTAAAATGGAACGTTATCGCTTGACTTAAACTGAGCAAACTGAGATTTAAAGTAAAGTAATAGTCATCAAAAGCTGTAAAATAGCAGCTAATTTCACTTTACTAAAGCACTTACAAACACAAAACAATTTTTCATCTCACAGATGTTTTCTTTAGTTGTTTTATCTCGTTTAAAATGATTCAGTTCAACTTGGTTGTAAAATCCAGGTTTCCCTCTGACGTTGTCGTGTCGTCAGCGACCTCTATTGGGCAACACGTCTAACGTCCAATCAGCGCGCGAACTTCTAGTCACGTGACCGAGCTGTTTCAGGAAAGACGCAGCCGACAGCAACGTCCAACATGGCGGCGTCTCCGCTCCGGGTGAGCGGCGGCTTCACGGCGGACAGATACTGGACAGAGGACAAGGAGCGCGCGCTCATCGCCTTCTTCTCTCGTAAGTTCGCACGCGAACACACGCGTGACTCCACTTTCTGCGCCTTAACTGTTTTCTTAAAAGTTGCCTCGTTTTAAATCGACGTGTCGCCGGAAGCTGCAACGTTTCCTGGCAATTGTTGCTCAGCGAGAGCGACGAGCGACGCGGAGCCAAAACAGCAACTCACGTCAAAAATGTTCAAATACGTCAACGAAAATTCCGCGTTTGTGCTTGAAACACGCGTCACCTGTGGATGTGTGTGTGGTTTAATGAAATAAAGAGAGTTTGGAATGGTTTCCGGTCCAATTTCCGTGGTTTCTACATAGACGATGTGACATTTGAAAATGTTACCGCGATAACAGCAAAAAATACCGCGGAAAATGTGTTGGTTTTTTTAAAATAATAACAGATTTCTTAATTTGGATCATATAATATACACTCATGTTTAAAAAAAGAAAAAAAGAAAGTATTCCACAAAATGTAATCTTACAAAAAAATGTTACAAATGTAAATTTCTAACATTATAACTTAGTGAATATTTTAAAGTGAAAAAGAAGACCATTATAAATTAGTACTGGAACAAAAATGCAGGCTCCCCCTTCTGGCATACTGGAGAGTGAGTTAGCGATGGTCTGGTTTATGGTCTGCTTTACAGACCATAAACACAAACTAGACGGCATTTTTAATAAATTTTTTTATCTCATTAATATACAGTATATTTGTCATAATCAACTTATTGCGAGTGCTTTTTGTCGTCATAATAATATGTGTCAATCTGTTTTTATTTGAAAATGTGCACGTCAGTAATGATCTGTATATATCCTGACCGCAATATTTGTGATTCACATTGTCTTAATATCATAACGAGTTACTTGTGTACGATTTCGTTTATTCATTGATGAATTTTGTATCTTAAATATGTTTACGTTGTCGACTATTTATCGTTCCATATCAAAAGAAACACTTTTATTGTTGAAATGACTTGAAATATCATGGAAAAATGTTTATTATTGCGATTGTTTGACCAAACCTGACCCTCAGCGGCCTCCAGGTCCTTTGAGTTTGAGACCCCTGCTTTTGAGGATGTTTATACGACGCCCAAATGCGATCTTTGAAGGATCAATCTTGTAGATTAGCTGATACCGGTCAAAATCACTGGAGTTTAAAATGTAAAATCTGGCACAAACCAAGTCGACTGGGACTTTACAGCCCTGGCCTCCAGAGACATGCGTCACATTCTGGGTCTAGACCATAGTACTTGACTATGCTCAACGGGCACCTGATGTCCACGTACGTGGACACGTACACTGCCATCTAGTGGTTAGGAGAGCAAACAGAAGCTCAAGTCTTCACACAGTGATGCCACAGTTTCAGGTTTTATGTCTTCTCTCTTCCCAGAGCACAGCTGTCTGTGGAACCATAAGTCGGAGAGCTACAAGAACCGAGAGCTGCGATGGAAAACCCTGGAACACCTGAGAGTCCTTCTGTCCTCACACCCCCCGTCTGTCCCCTTCACATGTAAGACACACACACACACACACTCAAAGACATGTCCTCTTTAAAGTGGACATATTATACCCTATTTTCCCAAGTTCAAATAGTTCCCTGGTGTCCTAATGAACATGTCAGTGACATGCTTTGGTCAAAATACCATAAGGATGAAGCATCATAGCAGTTCAATAACCCTGCTAAACCCGCCCCTTTCAGAACGCTCGGTTTTGTGCATGGTCCCTTTATATGCAAATGAGACACAGGCAAACACACACACACCCACTTCTTCCAGGGGGTTTCTGATTTGTCCTCTTTACAGCGCTTTACAGCTCTATTTGTCTCCCCCTCCCTCCACTAGTTCTCTGACAATATCAACATGGCAGCGTGTGCAGAAAACAGCGAGAGTGCCGTCACAGGAAGAGACGTCCTACATAAGGATGGAGCCGAACACTGTCCAACTGTAAATCAGTTGGACAGTCTGTGCTCCAGTCATGGAGGACGTACTGAACAAATATGTTTAATTAGGACGTGTCAGAATGGTCAGTTATGACCTCTATGTGACCTTTTCTTAACAATGTGTGTGTTTGTACGTCGCTGACTAAATACTGATGTGAAGTGGTGCGAACACACAAACACATGTTTGCTGACTTTATCCGGCACATTAGCTTCATATATAAAATCCTCTGTAAAACACTGTGCTCCACTGTGCAGCCACCAACAGCACACTTGTCCCTCCGCGTTGACATAATACTGCTCTTCCTCCCTCGCCTGCACTCTCGCATTTTATAGGGCCAGGTGGAGCTAAGGTGGAGCTAAGGTGGAGCTAAGGTGGAGCTCTCGAAGTAAACTTACTGGTGGGGTGGTAACATTCGCGCATGAATGTGCATGCTGCCGTCATAAGCGCAGAGAATTCAACATTGCGTGTTTTATGGCCTATACTTGCACTAAGCAGGACCACGAAAACATGAAGACTGAGTATTCTTTTTCCACACTTTGGTGACTGGTAGGGCCTCCAGAGTCCCAAATATAAGTATTGAAATGGTTAAAAAGTTGATTTTGCATAATATGTCCCCAACCTAACGCTGAGCTTTATCTCCAGTGGAGGACATCAAGAATAAGTTCAAGAATCTTCGTACCACCTTCCAGCGTCAGTACAAGATGGTGAAGGCGAGTAAAGTGTGTGGGACGCAGGATGTGTTTGTGCCGCAGTGGAAGCACTACCAGCAGCTCATGTTCCTGCAGGGCTGCTGGGAGCAGGAGGAGGGCGCCGACGAGCCGCCGTCGCCTCTGAGTCTTCCTCAGGACGAGTCCCTGTCTGTCCTCACGTCCTCAGGAGCCGTCATCTCCTTCATTCCCAAAGCGATCACCTCGTCCTCCTCCTGTGTCTCCTCTAGCTTGACGGTGAAATGTTGCTGGACAGAAGAGAAGGAGCGAGAACTGATCGACTTCTACGCCGGTAAATGAATCCCACAGAACCATGATGTGGATTCTTCCTGTGACGGTGTTTGACGCGTGTTCTTCTTCTTCTTCTTCTTGTAGAACACGGTTGTCTGTGGAACAAGAAGTCTGAAAACCACAACAACCGTCTGCTGCGTCTGAGGCTGCTGGACGCTCTGAAGGTCCAGCTGTCTGACCACGCTGTGTCCTTCTCAGGTAAATGGATGGAGGTTAAAGACTCTAATCCTCATGTTTTTGGACTGTGGAGGAAGCTGAAGAACCTGCAAAGAACCCATTAGTTCCATCAGTGATAGAACCTGAGCCGATACTAACATGTGACGTCAACAGACTGAAGGTCACTGATTGGGTCAGAGAGTATTGAGTGTGACTTTAAACTACTTTACAAACCGGTGATTATTATTTGATCTAATGTGAGTTCTGTGTTGTTTCTGCAGTTGAAGACGTGAAGTGCAAGTTCAAGAACCTCCGGACAGTTTTTAACCGTGAACACAAGGTGGCGCAGGCGAGCAGAGGCTCCGCCAAACCCTACGTGTCTAAATGGAAACACTATCAGCAGCTGCTCTTCCTCTGCGAGTCCTGCGACGAAGACGACGGTGTCATGGACGAGCTGCACATACTCATGACACCAGAGGACAAGGACGTGGAGCAGGGCGACCTGACGCCGTCCTCCACACTCAGCACCTCCTCCAGGAGCTCCATCATCACCGCGGGCGTCTCCTCCTCATCCTCAGCTCCCAGCAGCTCCACACAGAACAACGCCAGGAGCGGCTGTAACTCCACGTCTCCACACGGTCTTGTCCAGGGAAGTCAACCTTCTGTTCGCACTCGTCCATCGTCTCCATCGAAGTCCTCTGCTCTGAGTTTCACTGTTTCTGTTCCTCTGGAGTCAGACTCACGCTGCCACTGGACTGAGGACAAAGTCCAGCAGCTCATATCCTTCTACTCGGGTGAGTGGTGTGAACATGTTCACTGTTTTAACATCACAGCACACAGGAGCTGCTGCTCCTCTGCCGCCTCGTGTGGTCACTTTTGGCGCATTTCCACCGGCTCTACTCGCCTCGCCTCGGCACCATTAGGTTGGATCTCCACTACAAAAAAGTACCTACTTAACGTGGGCGGAGTCATCACTGCAAGGTGACTTTGTTGTATACTCGCGATCGGCGACGCTGTCCCTAAATACACCACTCCACTTTAAAAGACTCCTGTTAAACATAGAGGTTTCCCTGGTAGTTGTTGGAGATTAACCCACGTTGTTAGGATTGTTAAGTAGTTTTAAGTCATCTACAGTTCGGCGCTGTTCGCCGAAATGTTAATTTCCCCGAGGGAACCTCCCAAAGGGATCAATAAAGTCGTCTGTCTGTCTGTCTGTCTGTCTGTCTGTTCGGCTTGATTTGTGTGTGTGAGGTCTCTTCCTGTGACGGGACTCACAGGAAGAGACCTGCTTTTAAGTACCTGCTTTTAAGCACACTTGGAACCTCATCTGACCACCAGGTACTAAAAATAGTACCTGGTACTAGGTAGTGGAAACGGTACTTAAACCGTGCTGTGGCGAGGCGAGGCGAGTAGAGCCGGTGGAAATGCGCCAATTGTGTCACTGAGGTCAATCTCAATCACAAAGGATTTAAAGGATTTTAAATGCCGAATTTATTAAATGACACATTTGAACGTGATGGAGGCAGCAGTGGATCAACAACTCAACATTTGGACGGTCAAAGGTCAAACAGTCAAATCCTTTAATGGCAACACGTTCATGTATGAAAAGGATTTGAAGCAACTTTCAGCTCAGATGTTGTAATTATATTCTGTGTGTGTGTGTGTGTCGTCCTGCAGAGCACAGCTGTCTGTGGAACCACAGTTCTGAGAGCTACAGGAACCGTCTGCTGAGGCAGAGTCTACTGGAGACGCTGAGCAGCCTCCTGTCTGACAGTGAGACCGTGTCCTTCACAGGTAACTGCAGCACTGACAATCATAATGATAGTGTTACTGATAATGATTTATTTATTTTATTTACATGTTTATTTGGGTCATGTCAGTTAGATCACTCATCATCACTCATCATCTTATACACGTAACCGAAAGGGAAAGCGGGAGAAGCTAAAGCTTATCTAGTCCCGCCCCCATTATCCACAGAATATATTTTCATCATACAATACATAATTTTTCTTTTTCTTATGACATTTTGACAAAACATGTTTCAGCATCAGGTAGCACTCAGAGATGTCGTCTAGCTCTAGACAGTCAATCAGACTCCATGTGTGTCTGATGATAGTGTTAATGATAATGATAGTGTTAATGATAGTGTTAATGATAGTGTTAATGATAATGATAGTGTTAATGATAATGATAGTGATAGTGTTAATGATAGTGATGATAGTGATAGTGTTAATGATGTGTTAATGATGATAGTGTTACTGATGTGTTAGTGTTAATGATAATGATAGTGTTAATGATAGATAGTGTTAATGATAATGATAGTGTTAGTGTTAATGATAGTGTTAGTGTTAATGATAGTGATAGTGTTAATGATAGTGTTAGTGCACGATAGTTAGTGTTAATGATAGTGTTATTGTTAATGATAGTGATAGAGTTAATGATAGTGTTAGTGTTAAAGATAGTGTTAGTGTTAAAGATAGTGTTAGTGTTAATGATAATGATAGTGTTAGTGTTAATGATAGTGGTAGTGTTAGTGTTAAAGATAGTGATAGAGTTAATGATAGTGGTAGTGTTAGTGTTAAAGATGGTGTTAGTGTTAATGAGAGTATTAATCATAATGATAATGTTAATCATAATGATAGTGTTAATCGTAATGATAATGTTAATCATAATGATAATGTTAATCGTAATGTTAATGAGAGGACCAGCAGCTCATGTGTCCCTCCCCAGCTAAAATCACTTTTTTTCCATTTTTCTCTGTGGACTTTGGTGTAGGAGAGTGAGTCACTGTCTCACAGTGAGATAAAGACGTAAACACATGTTCTTAATACATCTCAGATGTAAACTGACGTAGATTTTTAAGTGTTTTAAGTCTTAAGTTGAGATAAATCCCTTAAATGAAGAAGAGAGTTGTAGGAGAAATGAGTGATGAGTGCTTCATCACTTCTGCTGCTGTTCACTTTTTAGTGGAGGACATCAAGACGAAGTTCAGGAACCTGAAAACCACGTTCCAGCGTGAACACAAATCTGTGAGCGCCAACAAAACCTGCGGCTCCGAGGACTTTTATCTTCCCAAGTGGAAATATTTCCGAGAGCTGATGTTTTTGTGCGACTCCTGTGATGAGGACGACATTCCCGGAGACATTCCCACCCCCCAGGCCCCACCCCCCTGCCTCTACTACCACGCCAACAGTCAAACATTCACAAAGCTGCAGCAGGGCTTCGACGCCCCGCCCTCGCCGACGCCCCCGGACTCCCGCCACTCCTCCCCCTTCTCCTCCCCGTCGGCGTCCTCCTCCCACACCGACACCCGGACATCTTCGGCACGCAAGCGTGCATGCTCGCGGGCTCCGCCCACCGCCGGGCAAATGCTGGACGTGATGAGGATGTTCTGTCAGAGTCAGGCGGCGGTGGCGCCGCACGCCGGTTTCCTGAAGTACGTGGAGGAGTGTCTGAACGAGACGCCGCCGGACAAAGTGAGGAAGATGAAGAAGAAGATCATCGAGACGATTCACGGCGTCGCTGAAGAACTTTAGTACGTTTATTCCCCTCGCTCGTCTCTGAACCTTCACGTTTCTCCACGTACGCACGCTTGGTTTTCCTTTACTGTAGTACTTCCTCAACGTGGGCGGAGTCAAGACAGCACGGCTGTAACGTGGTTTTCTGTGCGACACAAACACAAAGAATTTAAAAGATTATTATTATTATTATTATTATTATTATAATAAAAGATGAATATTTAGTCTAAAGTCTTTTACTGAAAACTATTCTCACTGTAAATGTTTCAGATTATTCCTTTAAAGAGCCTCACGTGAAATATGTATGACAGCGATCTCTAGCATTTAAAACGACTTCTGCAGTCCCAGTACAAAACACTGGAGGGCGCTGTTCACACACAAACATCATTTTCAGTCACAAAGTGACACAGAAAGATTTTATGAATTATGAATTTACCTTTAATTGTAGTTTCTAACACTCTAATTATATTTCAGGAGTAGCTGTTGAATTGAATTAAATGAAATGAAATGAAATGAAATGATTAAAATAAAAGTATTAAAGTGTGCAGGTTCACTGGGTTATTCCAGTTCATAAACTGCAGATAATCTGAGGTAATCTTACATAGACGTGCATTTTATTCCGTTTAATGTTCAACTCTTTTTTTTTTTTCACTTTGTGTAGAGCTGGAAATGACACAGTTTTTATTGTTCTTTTTTGTTGTGCAACAGCCAGCAGGTGACACTGTCTTTGTCTCTGAACTGCTCTGTGATTGGTCACAATCTCCCTGTGACATCACAGATTTAATGTAACCGCAAAACAAGAATTTACGAATTTAGCTCTTAAAAAACTTTCAGAGTAATTTAAAATCTATCATTTACCTCCTAATTTATTCTGTGTAGCCTTTGTTACCAAAACATCAAACTCGTCAGTGACTTTGTTTACATTAACAGTAGTCAGATTAAGATAATAGTCTGATTGAGATGGTAGTCTGATTAAGATAACAGTCAAATTAAAATAACAGTCTGATTGAGATAATAGCCTGATTAAGATAACACATCAAAATAACAGAGTAAGATAATAGTCCGATTGATCTAATAGAGTAAGATTATAGTCTGATTAAGATAAATCAGATTTAAACATGGAATTCAGATTATCCTACTCTAAAAAAGTAGTAATCAGACTAAGACTAATATGGAGTACATTATGGAAAGGTGTATTAATCTTAATCAGATTCTAATGCTATAATAATCAGACTAAGGTGTTTTTTGTATAAAAACATGAACATAATTACAGTTGAAGTCATATTTAATGATTTATATATATATACATATATAATCCAGAGTCAGATTATGAAACGATCACAGACTTCAAATGTTTAAGAAACACTTAAATGTTGTTTGAAGTTGAATGTTTTATTTTCATTTTTCTATTTTTAAGATCCTCATCATGTTCTGTAAATCTTTTATTTTGTTGAAGTGTTTAAAATGTTCTGTTGAAAGGTTTTGTTGAAGTTTAAATGAAGCAATAACGTTTATTATTTTTTCTTTTGTGTGAAGACACATTTATATTAGTTTGACTCTGTGCCTTATCACCTGGAAATGTGCAGGAAATCAGCTCTTTATATATTTATTATATATCATAAATATTAAAAGTATGTTTACACAGAAAGCTGCAGAAAGATTTTTCCGTTTTTATGTAAAGTTTAAATTTTACAGGCTTCGATTTAAAGAAAATAATTGTAAACATTAAATAAAAAATATTATATTTTTTGACTAATAATATAATGTAAAACACCATTAATCTACTGATGGCACTACTGAGCCATGTTGCACTACTTACTAACCTATTTCCTTTCTTTCAAAACTTTTGTTTAGCCAGTCCTGATTTGTGTTTTCTTTGCTTACGCAAGCGTTTAGTGTCGCAAAAAATGCCATCATCAAATCATTGGCAGTTCATTCCTGGCCCACCAGGGGGCCACAGCCCACACTTTGGGAACATAAATCATGAGTTGCTCAGCTCTGAATCTATTTTCAATTTTATAAAATTGTACAATTTTTACAAATCAAGTTTTTTTTTTTTGCTTAATTTGACAGCAGTAAAAAATAAAATCATAAATTCTGTCATTAAGCCACAAATGTTATTTTTTTTAACCAAAATTACGCAAAAAACAGAAAATATATAAAAAAAAATGTTTTGTATTTCAGATCAGATTTGATCTGCTATTTATTGAAACGTGGGTTGCTTTTCTTTTCTCTTGTTACTTCAGTGTACAAGTGATTCTCCAATGTTCCTCTAGATGGCGCCCTGTGCTCACACACTGCAGCCTCTGAGAACAGGTGAGTTTTCACTGTTTCATAAACTTGTCTTAATTTTCTGTTGATGGAAAAAAAACTGGATCGCAAGGTTTTAAAAACTGAGGAATAAACCTTTAAAACTCTTCATGTTCAAGCACTTTCAAGGTCCATTTTCAAGCTTTTTCCAGCGTAAAAACATGTGAAAATTCACACGTTACTCAAATACAATTATACTCCAAATATATGATTTTATCTCATTGGAAGAGAGAATATTAAATTATAAAGTAAAATAAAACCAAAAGCATGTTTTTAAGAGCAGAATGTGGCCACTTTATTAGGCACACCTGTTATCTTTGGTCACACAGACAGAAGACGAGCTGCTGGAGATGAAACAGCATCAGATTAAAGAAGTTTGTTGTCATGACGAGCAGCAGAAAATACATTTGAGGGCAGAGATGGAACATTTTCAAGCATAAAACAATGTCAAAAATAATAAAACACAAGTATGAAATCACATTATCAGCTATTTTCAGGAGCAACAGCAGCCTCTGTGTCTCTGGACTTTGGTGGGGGAGAGTGAGTGTGTTACAAACTTCACTTTCTGTCTCCATATAAAAAGTTTGGGTGTAAAATGATGACGTCCAGCAGGGGGCGTGAAACCATTACATGCTGTGGTCAGTCAATCACTTTTTTCATTATTTTATTAAATCAACTCAGTTATGATACAAACAATAATCCAGATTAAAATGGAAAAAGCTTAACTTTTCTCTCCAGTTTGATTTATATTTTAAAAATATGATAAAAAAAATTATCAATTTAACTCTAAATGTATGGAATTAATTCATTTCAATTTAAAATTCAGTTGAACTGCAACAACAAGGGTTCCCAAACACTGGGTCGGGGTCCACAGATGGCTCACAGGATGGACATGGATTAAATGAGTTCTAAAGTTACTAATTAAATATTCATCAGATTAAGTCCGTGAATGAGTTTGGCCTCGAGCGTCTGAATAAAGTTGAAATGTTTCTTTATTAAAGCAGGAATGAAGAATAGATTAAAGAGAACACAGCTGTTTATACACATGTTTATAAACACATGTTTATACACATGTTTATAAACATGTGTATAAACATGTCAAAAATAATGAAACACACACACACACGTTTAAAGTGTAGAAATGACTCATTGTTTTTATTTGAGTCATAAAGAGTTTTAAAAGAAAGTTTATTTTATTTCCTTTTCTTTTTTCCTCCTTCATTTCCTTTCTTTTCTCTCTCTCTTCCTTCTCCCCCCTCCTCCCCCTCTCTCTGTCTCTCGCGCGCGCGCACACACACACACACACACACTCAGTTTAGCATCACAATAGGTTAAACTGCGACTCAGAGCTCGAGCAGAAAGAGAGAGAGAGCTCCGGATTCTCTCTCTCTCTCTCTCTCTCTCTCTCTCTCCTCACGTCTTTTCTGCGGCGGCACTCTTTCATGTTCTCTCTCTTTCTGTCGGTGAATTTTCTCTCTTTTGAAACTTTGTTACTTTGTTTCTCTGGACGAATTCACCGCTTCATGAATGCACTTTGCAGGAAGCAGCAGCTCGTCTCTCTGCTCCTCCTCCTCATCTTCATCACCAGCTCCTCTCAATGAGCGGAGGACATGCTCTCCTCCTCCTCCTCCTCCTCCTGACGGAAACCCCGGTTTCTTGCCTCCGGTTCCCGCCGCCGCTGAGGAGCTGAGGAGGAGCCCGGAGAGAGCGCTGTCTGCCCGGGCATGGAGCGCGGCGGCGGCCGGGGCGGAGGAGGAGGAGCGGGAGGAGCGGGGTGGGCGCTGGTGGAGGCCCGGCTGCAGGGAGGAGCACCGTGGGGTTTCACCGTCCAGGGAGGACTGGAGCACGGAGAACCGCTCCTCATCTCCAAGGTAAGAGTATAACACTGTTATTGTGATGATAATAATGATAATAATGATTATTGTTGTTATTATTTACACTGTTATTGTACAAATGTGTGTTTACATCACAACGAGGTTCTTACAGTTCTAAAAACTTAGGAATGAGGAAGTCAAATGTTAGAATGACTGAAATACTGTGACACACATGACAGACACAGGGAAGAGGACACAGGGAAGAGGACACAGTGAAGAGGACTCAAGGAAGAGGACACAGGGAAGAGGACTCAAGGAAAAGGGAAGAGGACACAGTGAAGAGGACACAGGGAAGAGGACTCAGGAAGAGGACAGGAAGAGGACACAGTGAAGAGGACACAGAGGACACAGGAAGAGGACACAGGAAGAGGGACACAAGGAAGAGGACACAGGAAGAGACAAGGAAGGGACACAGGGAAGAGGACAAGGAAGAGGGACACAGAGGAAAGGACACAGGAAGAGGGACACAGGGAAGAGGACTCAAGGAAGAGGACTCAAGGAAGAGGACACAGAGGAAGAGGACACACATGTAGAGGGACACAGTGAAGAGGACACAGTGTAGAGGACTCAAGGAAGAGGACTCAAGGAAGAGGACACAGGGAAGAGGACACAGTGTAGAGGACAGTGTAGAGGACTCAGGAAGAGGACACAGTGAAGAGGACACAGGGAAGAGGACTCAGGAAGAGGACACAGGGAAGAGGACTCAAGGAAGAGGACACAGTGAAGAGGAAGAGGACTCAGGAAGAGACACATGAAGAGGACACAGTGTAGAGGACACAGTGAAGAGGACACAGTGTAGAGGACACAGTGTAGAGGACTCACAGGGAAGAGGACAAGGAAGAGGGGAGAGGACCCAGTGAGAGGACCCAGGGGACACAGGGAAGAGGGACTCAAGGAAGAGGACACAGGGAAGAGGACTAGGAAGAGGACACAGGGAAGAGGACTCAAGGAAGAGGACACAGGAAGAGGACCCAGGAAGAGGACACAGGAAGAGGGACTCAAGGAAGAGGACACAGGGAAGAGGGACAGAAGAGGGACACAGGGAAGAGGACACAGGGAGAGGACTCAAGGAAGAGGACACAGGGAAGAGGACTAGAAGAGGACACAGGAAGAGGACACAGTGTAGAGGACACAGGAAGAGGGGAAGAGGACACCAGGACACCCAGGAAGAGGGAGGGACACAGTGTAGAGGACACGCAGTGAAGGAAGAGGACACAGGTAGAGGACACAGTGAAGAGGACGAGGGTGAAGAGGACACAGTGTAGAGGACCAAGGAAGAGGACACAGTGAAGAGGACACTGAAGAGGACATAGGAAGAGGACAGTGAAGAGGACACAGTGAAGAGGACAGTGTAGAGGACACAGTGAAGAGGACACAGTGTAGAGGACACAGGGAAGAGGACTCAAGGAAGAGGACTCAGGGAAGAGGGCACAGTGAAGAGGACTCAGGGAAGAGGACTCAAGGAAGAGGACTGGGAAGAGGACACAGGAAAGAGGACACAGTGAAGAGGGAAGAGGACACAGGCAAGAGGACACAGTGAAGAGGACACAGGGAAGAGGACACAGTGAAGAGGACACAGTGTAGAGGACACAGTGAAGAGGACACAGGGAAGAGGGGCACAGGGAAGAGGACACAGGGAGGACACAGGAAGAGGACTCAGAAGAGGACTCTGGGAAGAGGACACAGGGAAAGGGACACAGTGAAGAGGACACAGTCTAGAGGACCCAGTGTAGAGGACACAGGGAAGAGGACAGAAACCTGGAGGCGGAGACTTCTGGGTCAAACATGGACGACTGTGTTAACTCGTCGTCGTACTGTACAAAAAACCCCACATTATTCACATTCTTGTCCTATTTTACAGCCGTTTGGCCTGTGTCCCAGAATCACACACACACACACACACACAGTGGCCTGCTGATTTGCATTTTAATAAAATGAGGACACAGGGAAGAGGACACAGAGGACACAGGAAGAATCATTAGTGATCATTTTCCTTGTTACAGAATCGTTTCACATTAAGACACTGTCCTGATCTAATAAACACAGAGACACCAGATCACCTGATGGACAGTTTTTAGCCCCTCCCACTTCCAATCTTCAGAAAAGCAGTGATTTTAGCTGCTGGTCCTCTGCTGCCTCGTGTGGTCACTTTGTGTCACTGAGCTAAATCTGAACAAAATCAGACATTAGAACTTAGTGATGGAGAGATTTGTTAAATCATCAGCCGGACCACATACTGATGCTGGCCGGCCAGTTTTGGCCCACGGGCCACAGATTGCTGACTACTGCTTTACACTAAACTGTGAAGAACCTTTGGAACGACACGAACACATGAACATGAACACATGAACATGAACACATACACTGGTTTACAGCTGATTTAAAGGTTCATTGTGGAGTCATCACACGTCTGAGCACTTTGACTCTTTCAGGAACAACTTTACCCAAATAAGGCCGGCTGCATCCCTGTGTGTGTGTGTGTGTGTGTGTGTGTGTGTGTGTGTGTGTGACTCTGGTATTCCAGCTGAAGTTCATTATCCTGCACATGAAGAATCTCCTCCAAACAAACAGTCGCTTCACACGTGACTGAAAACACTTAAAGTTTAAACTTAAACTTTTGACTCGGTTTGTTTCACGTGAGACGACTTTTGCCTCCTGCAGGCCACCGTACACAGCTGCTGCACATGAGACTCACAGAGGATGAATGTGAACGTTTTAGATTCGGGACGTGAGTCAGACACGCCCTTGTTTTTAAAAACCCAGGTGGGCGGGGTTTAATATATTTTTGACGTTGTTGGTCAGTGACAGGTGGATGTTCAGTAAAACCTGTCACTCAGGGGACAACGTCTCCAAAACACACACACACACACACACACACGTGAGAGACATGGTTGGCAGCACTGATAAAGGAATGGAGTCATGTGCTGATATACAGTACAGTGTGTGTGTGTGTGTGTGTGTGTGTGTGTGTGTACTATGATTCTTCACTATCAAAAAAACCCAACCCTTCACTTAGCCCCACCTCTTTTTCCTAAGCCTGGTGTGTGTGGTTGTGTTGTATCACATAACATGAGGCTCGTCATGACTTTAAATTAAAAGTTTCTGTGATTTTTTTGGTTTCTTTGCTTCATAAAAATAAAGAAATCATTAAAACTGAATCATTATGTTCATATCACACACACACACACACACACACACACACACACCTCTTCCACAAGAATAGAAACAGTGATAACAGTTATCACTGTGATTGTGACTCTTCAGTGTGTCCAGATCTGTCTGACTGAGTGTGTGCGCGCAGGTGGAGGAAGGCGGTAAGGCGGACACTTTGGAGCGCCCTCTGCTGGCGGGAGACGAGATCATCGCGATCAATGACGTGGAAGTGAGTGGATTCAGACAGGAGGCGGTCGCTCTGGTGAAAGGATCACACAAGACGTTGACACTCACTGTCCGCAGGTACGTGTGTGTGTGTGTGTGTGTGTGTGTGTGTGTGTGTGTGTATGAAAAACCACTTTCTCACACACACACACACACAGCTGTAAAACCAGTATCAGGAAGTGTAAAGTTCACAGAACTCTAATGACCACTTTTTGTTAACTTGAGTTGAGTTGTGTTAACTGTTTGTTTGAATTTACGAGGTTTTGTGAACACATCTCGTAGTTACTAAATATCAACACAACGGCCTTTGAAACCAGGAACAGTCACAATCTACACAATCTAACACCTGATCTCATGTCATCATGTAGGTGTGTGTGTGTGTGTGTGTGTGTGAGTGAAGTCGACACCAAACACACCTGTCAGACACCGGCTCGCTCACCACACCTGTTCACCTGCTCTCTTCTCAGACAGGTGAAACGACAGTAAAGCACAAATACCAATATCATTGATTTAAAGTTAGCCTTTGTTACAGTTCTAGTTTACTGTCATTGTTACATTTACAATCACCACTGATATCTGATTTATGATTTTATCATCAGTTCATCTGACGACTGTGTTCTCGATTAATCGTTCGATTCAGAAAATGTTTGTGTGAACGATCACTTTCATTGAAATTCCTTTAATTGTGTTTAGTGGAGCAAAGAAACCACAAAATGAAAAATCCTAAACTTTCGATACAAACAACTCAAACACTAACAATAGTTGACGATTCATCATCATTCACGAAATCGATTAAGTTTAAAAGTATCAAAACTCACTGGGCGACATTTCATCAGTCAACAGGACAATAAACAAACCAAGCAGTCACCTGACTCAGGTCACGTGACCTCTCATATATCAGGATATAGACTCAAACTATCCACATAATATTTATAAGACTTACAGGAACATTAACACATTCATAAAAACCTCATTTCTCAACCTGAATCAAAAAGATATTATTAAAATGATTTCTTGTAAATGTTATATTTATGAGTAAGTTTGGCACTCGTGTGCAGAGATCACTGTGTCATCAGCGTAGAGAGTGATTCTGCAGCATGAACTTTTGTCACTATCCCAAAGTCTAGTTTAGTCCAGATCATCATCAGGTTTTATGTCACGAAAACCCATTTAATTCCTATTTATTTTGATTGTCTACGTGGTGATAGAATGTCCATCGTTTGTCTTCAATGTAAGAGAGAGACGGCAGAGAGGAGATAAAACAACAACAATGAATGACCCAGGTTTGGTCACTAACTGGTTAAGATGAAGACTTTATTTAGGCTGTTAACATGAATATATTGCTCTGTGTGTGTGTGTGTGTGTGTGTCTGTGTGTGTCTCCTTACACTCCGCTTGGCAGCTGTTTTGTCTAATTGTCAGTGAGCAGCAGGAACGTGCATCACTTCACTGGTGTTACGTTACACACAAGTCACATGACACTTTACCAAAGTCAAAATGTGACCTGACTCAACAGCAATTCAATTATATTATATTATATCAGACTTAATTGATCCCAAATAGGGGAAATCCCAATGTTACACCTGCGAATGGGTCAAAGGTCAATCAGTGACAAATGCAAAACAAAGGTCATCAAAAGGTAAATGTCATAACTTACTGTGTTTGCACTTTAATTAAGATGTTGATGACAAAACAACTCCAAACACAAGAAGAACACAAAGAACAACCACTTTATTGTATTCTCGTTTCCTCGTTTCCTCGTGTCCTCGTGTCCTCGTGTCCGTGGACAGACACACAAGGTCAGCTCAGTCTGTCTGTCCTTCTGCTCTTCACTGGCTTCAGGATTTGCACACGTTTTGTTTGTGACTCAGAGAAAATGCAAAAATCCTCAGTGTAACACGGACGTAACACTTGTCTCACAGTCTCTGTTCAAATCCGTGTCTCCACGACTTCATGTCTTCTAAGTACAGAAAAAGGAAAGGAAAAAAGGAAATGACAAAAGACATCAGGAGTGGAAGGTGACAGATTTAAATCTAAATCTTACCCATCCTAGAATTAGGATCAGATTAATCTGTTAATCTGTCTTGACAGTGAAATAAAATCTACTGGATTTGATCACGTCATGAGCAGAATTTGAACGATGACGCATTAATATAGTGTTTAACCTAAAGGTTAGAGGAATGCTCCCCAAACACTGGGTCGTGACCCACTAATGGGTCTTGGGAGATGATTTCTGTGGTGTCCCTAAACTAATTTATAACATTTTGCCAAACTTTTATTTCAGATTCATGTGTTTATGAATAAATAACGTCCATCAAATGAAGTTGTAAATGATTCATTTACCAAATCAAAATGATATGATTCAAATTAGTAGCTATACATTATAAACACATTTGCTCTTGTCCTGATTTTTATTGTTATTGTTCAGCTTTAATTTATTCAACGTAAAACATGATCATGTGCAGAGATCACTGTGTCATCTGCGTATAGACTGATTTCTTCAGGTCCATTTTTCTGGGTTTTGTTGTCGTTTAGTTAAAAATACACTTTTCTAATCCCAATATTACCCCGGAATATCGACCCAACAAACACGTGTTTGTCCGGCCTTTATGGAATTCATGGGCACCATATCAAAAGTTTTAGAACAACTGGGTTAGAATGGTCAATTTTTACATCCCAGAATCATAAATATTTGCTTATTTTACCATTAAAGTTATGAATATGTTGCATTCATTAATGATTCATCACAGTTATTAGTGATATAAATGATTTTATATGTTGAAACATGCAAGTTTAAGGACTTTTGTTTGCTTTGCAGACTTGAATAAACTTGTATGGTTTACAAAACATTTCAAAATCTGAAAAAATATCAACACAGATGAACATATTTCACCAAAATAATCTGCAGATGAATCAACAGTCAATAGTTTACTACTTAGTAACTGGACTAAGACATTATACAACACCAGTGGTCACCATGGTTACTGTAGCTGCAAGTTCCAATAATTATGTAAAAGCTGTTTTCTTTAGTGTGACATGATGACACGAGTATTCATATCTTAGTTATTTCATGAAACGTCAGATTTGGTTTTAAAGAACAACACTCTGACTGGTCTCAGTGACGATGGAGCTCTAAGAGGAATTTGAACACTTTTTGATCTCAGTCGTGTCGTTGTCTCACCCCCTCCCCCCGCGCCTCCCCCCTCTCTCTCTCTTTGTCTTCATCCATTCATCTCCAGTGTTGCTCTGCTCTTTTGTCGTCGGCTGACGTAATCGAGCCGAATGAATGTTTGAGTTTCTCCGCTCAAAAAAAAAAAAGAAAAGAGAAAAGGAAAGAAGTCATTACAGGGACGGACCGCCACAACGCTGTTGCCCCGGTAACCGCCACGCTCTGTGTGTATCTACGTGTGCGCTTGTGATTACAACGTTGTGATGAGCGAGTTCCGTTCACACGCTGATTGTGTAACATAAGGGAACAGTTACCCCGAGTAGACACGTGAGACACAAGAGACACACACACACAACATCGCACATGTCTGATTATTGATTATTATAACTCTGAACAAAGATGGTGGATCGACCGTGTTTGTCATTTAAACAAAAACAAACCTGTGTTTTTATAGAAGACCTTTGTTAAGTTAAATACAAAGACTTTTAAAACAAATACAAATGAGTGAATATTAAAGAATGAAAGATTACATTTATTCGACTTAAACCATGATCACGCCCGTGTGCAGAGATCACTGTGTCATCAGCGTAGAGAGTGATTTCTTCAGGATCAGATTCTGGATTTTTGTCTGTTCATGTTCAATTAAAAAATAGACTTTTTGAATCCCAAAATAAAAACCTGCAAACCTACTTAACAAATACGTGTTTTTGAAAGAGTAGCTGCTCCCTCAGTGTTAAACAGGCTCATGTTGTGTTCAGTCTGTTCACATTGTATCAAGACAGAAAGAGGAATATGTTTAGCAGCTCATTTTTCCCAGAGGGCCAGAGGTTAATCCTGTGGATTATTATCAGAGTCACAAATCCTGGGATTGAATGTTGGAACTTAAATCATTTATTTATTTGTCTGTTTATTTTGTTGTTTCTGAGCGTCGGTCTTAAACGTCATGTTAAATGTTTTTGTCGTGGGAATAACACAACGTGTGTTTACAGGTCACATATTCAGGCTTTAAAATCAGTTTTCACGTGTGGTTAGGATTCATTTTATGTTGCATTTTCAGCTGTGATATTAAGTAGCAATCATTTTCTCTTTTGTTTTTCTTCATTAAAACTTTTCCAAATGTCACAAATTCCATGCGATTTTAAACGTTATGATATAAGACATTCTTGTATGTTGATATAGTGTCTTTATAAATCTTTTTCATCAGATTAGAATGTGCTGGACAAAGGTCGTAAGGTCGTTTTAACACAGTAATGAAAGAAAAGCAGGTGAACATGTTGTGTGAGTGTGTTAATGTGGCGACACGTGTGTGAGGTGAGGAGGAAGCAGGTTTCCCACGCACTGTGACGACAAGTGTGTGTGTGTGTGTGTGTGTGTGTGCATGTGTGTGTGTGTGTGCATGTGTGTGGTGATTTGTGGCACATTCCTTTGACCAGCTCGACAGGTTTCACTGTAACGTGCCTTTCTATCTGTGTGTGTGTGTGTGTGTGTGTGTGTGTGTGTTTAGATGCCTGCTGTTGTCTCTTTTGAACACACAGCAGTGGAATGTTCTCAGGTAATAATACAAGTATGGGTGTGTTTCTCTGTGTGTGTCTGTGTGTGTCTGTGTGTGTGTGTGTGTGTGTGTTGTTTTTTTGTCCATGTGCAGATTTAAAACGTTTCTTTTTAGATTGGAGGAAAGAAAAATAACAACACTAATGATAATAATGTTGATGCTAATTTTATTGCTGCTGCACCTTTAAAAACACACACTGAAGTGGTTTGAGTAACAAAATAAAAATTAGTGACAAAGACACACAATTACAAACATCTGTCCAGGAAGAAGAAGAAAGTAATAAAACACTCATGTGGTGTAAATGTCAGATGAATTATATCAACATTAATAATACAGTAAATCAACTCATAATGTTTTTATTATTTAAATGTTTCTGATGTGTGTGTGTGTGTGTGTGTGTTGTAGGTATGTTGTGGAGACCTAAATCTAAGTCGTCATGATGTCATTTATCACATGTTGTTGGTTAAATTTAGGACTCTAAGTAGATGTAATGTCCTCTGAAGTCATGGAAACCAGACTGTATGTGTGTGTGTGTGACCTTTGAACTGCACAGCCTTTAATGAATGACTCGTCGTGTGAATGGGACGTTTTACACGAGCAGATAAATCTCAGTCTGTGATACTGTGGTACTGTGATACTGTGGTACTGTGATACTGTGGTACTGTGGTACTGTGGTACTGTGGTACTGTGATACTGTGGTGTGTACTGTGGTACTGTGGTGGTACTGTGATACTGTGGTACTGTGATACTGTGGTACTGTGGTACTGTGATTGTGATCTGTGTGTGTACTGTGGTACTGTGGTACTGTGATACTGTGCTGTGTGATACTGTGGTATACTGTGATACTGTGTGTGTACTGTGATACTGTGGTACTACTGTGTGTGATACTGTGGTACTGTGGTACTGATACTGTGATTCTGTGGTACTGTGATACTGTGGTACTGTGGTACTGTGCTGTGGTACTGTGGTACTGTGGTACTGTGATACTGTGATACTGTGATACTGTGATACTGTGGTACTGTGATACTGTGATATTGTGGTACTGTGATACTGTGGTACTGTGATACTGTGATATTGTGGTACTGTGATACTGTGATACTGTGATACTCTCGTTGTTTTGGTTCAGTTGAAAGAAATAAAAACCAAATCATCGACGTATCTATAATCTGTAATCTGTCACTGCGATCAAAGAAACTCAGCTCGTCCTGAACTCAAATCAACATGAGTTTTATGCTATAAGATCATTTTTGCAAAAATATTCTATTTTGACTTAAATATCATGACTTCAATATCGTGATAAAATCATGACTTAAATATCGCGATTATATCATATCGTGACTTATTGGGTCTTTGTCTCCACAGACAGTTTAATGAAGGTTACACCAGAGAGTCTTCACCTCCTTCACTGCCTCCTCCTCCTCTGTCTCCACGACAACAACAACAACAACAACAACAACAACAACAGTCACCAGTGTCATCTCAGCACAGCCGACCATGTTCTGCAGGAGGAGTCCAGTTACGCATCAAGAACAGGTACCAGTTACAGAACCACACTTTATTTACACCAGTAGTTCCCAAACACTGGGTCGGGACCCACACATGGGTCACGGGAGATTTTTTTGGGGTCCCTAAACAAATTGGCAAAATTGTGGCAAAACCTTAAAGTTACACTTTATGTGTATGTTTAGTTCAATTTCTCTTAGAAATCGTTCATCACAAGTGACTTTTTTAAAATATAATTTTTGTCCATTCCATGTATTTATATATGTATATGCATATATACTGTACATATACGTATATACTGTACATATATGTATATGTACAGTATATATACTGTACATATATATATATGTATATATGGAGGATATATGCAGGAAAAGTCATGGCAGATTTATATTGTGATTTGACTGTCATTAAAAAGTGAGTCACCATGGAGAAGGTTTGGATTAAAGAAACATCACTGACTGCAGCTCATTTACATACAAGGGACAACAAAGGCCATTTTATCAACTCTACAACAACATCTTCATTCTCTTACGTCTACGTTCACGTCTTTATCTCACTGTTAGACTGAAGTGTGTAAAGCACTCACTCTCCCACACCAAACCTCATAGAGAAAATCACTGATTTGAACATCACACACACACACACACACACACACACTGCTGCCTCCATCACTAAATTCTAATGTCTGATTTTGTCACTTCGGCTTTAAAATCCTTTGTTCAGATTTCGCTCAGTGACACAAAGTGACCACACGAGGCAGCAGAGTGTGTGTGTGTGTGTGTGTGTGTGTGGGTGACAGACTGAGGGCAACTTTCACAGTTCAGCTGAACTCTGAGTGGGTTACCCTGGCAACAGACTCTGTGAACCTAACCTCACCAGTGACTGTGTTTATATTTACACATGAAATCTTGTCGAGCAAAATGTTTTCATGTGAAATAGAACATGGACGATGTTTTTCAGGTTCCAGCTGAATCAATATCTAACCTAATGTAACACATGCATTTATCATCATTAATGAAAGGATGAATGAGTGAATTACACTGTATCAAATGGAATCTCTTCACATAAATGTCATGTGTTCATAGTTCTGGATTCAAATGGAGGCTGTGCTCTTTGTTGACCTGTTGCCATGGTGAATCGTAGTATCAGAGCTCCATTGATGAGGATTAACTCAGAGTGAACTGAACTCATGCTGATCAGATGTTCTGGAACCAGAACTCACAGTTCTGAAACGGGCCCTGGTCAGTAAATGCAACACGTCCGTTAACAGGAAGTGACGTCAGAGCAGTGACAGGTTTAGTGCTCTCTGCTCAGGAGGTCATGACCCTCGGTGTTAGGATGTCCTGTCTGTGTGTGTGTGTGTGTAATGATCATCACAGCCTCAGGAGGGCGCTATAGTTTGACAGTAGAATTGAAGCCTTGTTCAAAGATCAGATCATGTCATGTGACCTCACAGCGTCAGCTTATAAACCCTGCTTTTATTGTGAAAGTGTGAACAGTTTCAGCTTTTCATTCATTTTATATTTGTATCCCGTATGTTTATGAATTAATTATATTTATTTAACCTTTATGATATAATATAACATAATAATAAAACCAATAACAATAATAATAATAACTTTTTAAACCTTCATTGTAAATTATTACCAAGGTTTCACAGGTTTTAACTGTGATTTTTCATCATATTATAACAATGTAACAGGATTTATGCAGTTAAGTCTTTATATTAAATTACAGTTAATATACTGTGTGACATTACAGTGACCTGCTCGGAATGGAACCAGAATCAGAACCAGAATCAGAACCAGAATCAGAACCAGAACCAGAATCAGAACTCTTTGTTGATCCCTGCAGGGAAACTGAGTTTTTGTTTAGATTAAAAAATAAAAATTGGAGAATTTAAGTATCAACATCTGTGTTTGTGTATTTTAAAACGGAATCAAATTAAATTCTCATATAAACAAAAAATAAACAGTAAATAAAAACAGCTGCGTTGTTGATGTGATAAAATAAGTGAAACTAACGATAAACAAGAGTAGGTTGTCTGGACGCAGCAAGGCATCATGGGATTTGTTGTTTGCTCGTTTTCATTTTAGTTCAGTGTGTCGTCGTTACACAGTACACACACACACACACACACACATGTTCTTCTTCAACATCTTCCTTTTATTCCCACTCATGTGTTTTTATTGTGACACACAGAATCCAGAATAAGGGGATAACCCTTATTCTGGATTAACATTAATCCCATTGATATGACATTATTCCTAATCCTTCTAAATCTCACCTGTGATTATTCCAGTGTTCCACGTGTCATGTGACTCTTTTTTCTCATTCCTACTTTAAATCCAGTCCATGTTTTGTTGTTTGCTGAGCTCGAGTTTCATCATGAGACTGAACCTTAAAATCCATTTCTGTTCAAACTCATCAATAATCCACTGTTGTTAACCTCGCTCTCTCACTCTCTCTCTCTCTCGCGCGTGCTCTCTCTCCTCCTCCTCTTCCTCCTCCTCCTCTTCCTCTTCCTCCACTTTAACTTTATTTTGACCTCACGATGAAGGAACGACAGATTCTCTCTCTTTTGTGCCGTCCCTTCTTTCCTTTATCTCTCTCTCTCTCTGTTTCCTCTCCTCCTCTTTATCAGTCAATCTTCTCCCCAATGACTCTTATCTTTCTTCATCCTCCCTCCCTCTCTCTCCCCCTCCCTCTCTCCTCACAGTCTCAGTGTCTCTCGCTCTCTCACACACACACACACACACACACACAGCGAGGATGTTTACTGCGTTCTTTAATCGTACGTCGTCCTAATGACACTTAATTACTTCATTTGCTTAACGAGCTTCAGGGCGAGTCCGCGTTCCAGCAGAGACCAGAGAGACAGACAGACAGACACAGAGACGGGACCTGGAGAGATGATTTCTTGGAGCTTTGATGGAAAACAGGAATAGATTTTTTAGTCTTTGTGGAAATGCATCGTTTTTAGAAGAAAGTTTGAAATTTGAGGGAAAACTTGAAGAAAACGCCTGAAAGACAAAGAAACTTCCCTAAAGGAAAGTTTCTTGACTTGAGTAAATTTCAGTAGGACTGGAATCATGGAGCTGCTGGAAGTTTTCTATCGCAGGAAACTGCGCAAGAAGCAGAAAAAGTCAGCGCTGGGCCGGTCAGAGGGGGCGCTGTGCCGGGCGCCGTCTGAGGCCGGCGTCAACGGCCTCGCCACCGGTCTCATCTCCAGAGTCCTCAGGTTAACCAGCAGGTAACAATAACCAGCACAGCTTTATTAAGGCTTTATTAAGGGTTTAAAAAGGGTTATTAAACAGGTTCATTACTCACTGACACTTACTTTAAAACATGAATTATTAAAGCTGCAGTGTGTAACTTTTAATGACTTTTAAAAGGAGACAAAGACATGAGGACATTTTATGATGTGAAGACATCTAGGATGTGAGGACATTTTATGATGTGAGGACATTTATGATGTGAGGGCATTTTTGTGATGTGAGGACATTTTATGATGTGAGGACATTTTATGATGTGAAGACATTTTATGATGTGAGGACATTTTATGACATGAAGACATTTTATGATGTGAAGACATTTTTGTGATGTGAGGACATTTTATGATGTGAAGACATTTTATGATGTGAGGACATTTTATGACATGAAGACATTTTTATGATGTGAGGACATTTTATGACATGAAGACATTTTATGATGTGAAGACATTTTTGTGATGTGAGGACATTTTATGATGAGGACATTTTATGATGTGAAGACATTTTATGATGTGAGGACATTTTTGTGGTGAGGACATTTATGATGAAGACATTTTTGTGGTGAGGACATTTATGATGTGAGGACCTTTTATGATGTGAGGACATTTATGATTTGAAGACATTTATGATGTGAGGACATTTATGATGGGAAGACATTTTGTGATGTGAGGACATTTTATGATGGAAGACATTTATGATGTGAAGACATTTATGATGTGAGGCCATTTTGTGATGTGAGGACATTTATGATGTGAAGACATTTATGATGTGAGGCCATTTTTGTGATGTGAGGACATTTATGATGTTTTATGATGTGAGGACATTTATGATGAAGACATTTATGATGTGAGGACATTTTGTGATGTGAGGACAGTTATGATGTGAAGACATTTATGATGTGAGGACATTTTTGTGATGTGAAGACATTTATGATGTGAGGCCATTTTTGTGATGTGAGGACATTTAAGATGTGAGGACATTTATGATGTTGGACATAAACAAATGAGAGATTTGGAAATGTTATTTTTAAACCTGACAAAACTGTGTATAAATGAGTTTCAGGGAAAATGTCATTTTGAGCAGATTCTACTCAGTCCAGTTCAATTCAATCCAACTTTATTAACTTTGTAAACAAATTGTTTACAAATGCAGAATGTTTATTTAACGAGGACGCTGAATTTCAAATTGATAATTTGTTTGTGTTCAAGTCACGTCCGGTCATTACCCACAATCCCGTGGTCTAAAAAACTGTGATTATTACGGCTGTATGTCTGTCTGTCTGTCTGTCAGGTAATAATGAGCTATCTAAGCATGAAGTTAGCTTAAACATGACATTGTTGACAACAGTATCTTTATAGCAAGCTAGCTATTTAGCTTCTTGTGACCTGTCTGTATAAAAGTGAAATTAAAGTTAGCTAAAAGATGATTTAGCGGACGGCTAAATCTGTCTGTTTGTCTGTCCGTCCTTCCGTCTGTCTATCTGATGAGTTTTTTTTCTCTCTCCGCTCATTGTATAAAACAGTCACAGTTGTAATGCATGTGAGATTAAAGGTGGTTCAGTTTAGTAAATCTTGTCTTACAGACGCAGCGAGCCGGCGTCTCGTCCTCACTCGTGGCACTCAGCGAAGCTCGGTGAAGGACAAAGACAGTTGGACCAGGAAGACGTGGACACCATGAACACCTGGCACAACAGCTACCACACCAGGTCAGAGGTCAAAGACGCTTTCACCTGACGTTCTGAGGACTTGTGTGTTTTCTTGTATTTGTCACCTTGTCAGGACCAGTAGTCCTCATGGAGACTTAAACCTGGTCCCAATGTGGCAGAACCTAATTTCCGAGGAACTGGTTAAATTTAGGACTAAGATTTGTGGTTATAGGTAAAGTTAGGATTAGTCATTAACTGATTATGGTTATGGTTAGTGATACAAGTTTGTATAAATGAATGGAAGTCTATCAATAGAAAGACCAGAATGTGTGTTAACAGGCCATTGATGTCATGTGCTGTAGACAAGGGCATTCCTGATGCCCCTCCCCCTCACCTCTGTCTCCCAGTCGCACACAGACACACTGTATCCTGTTTGTGAAGTTGTCTTTGACTTCAGTTTTTATGTCACACACACACACACACACACACACACACACACCGTGTTCGGTTGAATGACTTTGTGGGTCAGACTGTGACGTAAACACACACACATTGACATTCCAGTCATTTTCTGTGGAGTGAGGTAACTTTATAACTTTTATCTTTTGTTAATCTGGCACAGATGTTCACTCAGACTCACAGATTATCTGTTGAGATTAGAGAGGCCAAAGGTCACAGTGGCCTCATAAAACGTGTTTTGGGGGCTTGCTTGACATTAAATGAACCATTTTAAATCATTCTTTGTATATGATTATTACCTGGTACCAACAATGCTGAACTGTAGATCAGTTAAACAAAACCACTGATTGGTCAGAGAGTGTCGTCACTGAAGAGTCACGAGTGCGACGTCAAAGCAACAATGTCCAACTGTAGATCAAAGTGAAAAAGACTTAAAAATGGTGAAAACATGAACGGTCATCTGCAACATTTAGTAAATGTGTTACTAACAGAGGCGACAGCTGCTGAAAACCATGTTTTCTTACTTTCTCTCTGTCTCACTGTCTCTCTCAGTGCTTCGACCACCAACCTGTCCAGCGGCTTTGACTCGTCCAGCGGCGGTTACCTGAGGAGGAGTCCAGACCAGTACAGCTCTCGAGGCAGCATGGAGAGTCTGGATCCTCCCCAGTCCTCGCAGCTTCACTCTGGAGCTCAGCAGCACCACAGTGGACCCCACCCGGCCTACGCCTCCTGCCACCAGCTGTCCTCTGCCAGGTGAACAAACACACCTCGAGGAACAGGGGACGCTTTTAGGATTAAAGTCACAATCTGCAAGTTTGATCACACTTTTAACAAATTGTTTTGTTTTTTTTGAAGGCTTAAGCTACTTAGAAAACTTTGTAAAGCACTCACTCTCCCACACCAAAGTCCATAGAGAAAGTCAGTGATTTTAGCTGCTGGTCCTCTGCTGCCTCATGTGGTCACTTTGTGTCACTGAGGTCAAACTGAACGTTGGATTTCAAACACTCAAGTGACAAAATAAGACATTTGAACTTAGTGATGGAGGCAGCAGTGAACCAACAAGTCCTGTGTGTGTGATGTTAAATTGTTGACATTGGTGCGGGAGAGTGAGCGGTTCACAAACTTCAGTTTCCAGGAAAACAGTCTAATGGAAAGAAAATGTCACAAACACATTGTTAAGATATTATAGAATATTTTAAAACCTGATCTATTTATTTATTGCTGTTTCAGATCCTCCAACAGCATCGACCACCTCCACAGCAAGCGAGACTCGGCTTACTCCTCCTTCTCCACCAGTTCCAGTATCCCAGAATACCTCGCCTCAACCCCGTCCTTTAGTCCCGAGCGCTCCTATTCGCTGGAGACAGTCTCTCATAGAGGAGGCGAGAGCAGAGAGATGCACCAGGCTGATCTTCATTACATCCGGACAGTTTACGATGTGAAGCAGGGCTTATCTCAAGAGCACGAGCTGAGTTCCTCCTCCGCTGCGAGAGGTGGAGGAGGCACGAGGTCCGGGCAGAGCCGAGATCTGCAAGGTAAAGATAGTGTTTGAAGTTTTCCGGTGTTGTAATAGTGATTTGATGACGTCAACGTCTGTCGGTTCCGATAGTCTGTTACCGTGGCAGCAGCAGTGGCAGCAGCAGCGGCAGCAGCAGTGGTGGCGTGCCGGCTTCTAACCGACACAGCGTCGGTCCAATTTGGGGTCCAGCAGCTAACTGTAGCTCCTATGAGAACCTGAAAGGGGTGCCAGCCCCTCCGCGGCGCAGCGACAGCTACATGGCCATCAGGAACCACGACAGACCAAACTCCTGGTCCAGTCTAGAGCAAGCTAGATCACTGCGGTGAGTCTGATCTGTGAAAACAGTGTGAAGGAGAGGATTGAACAGAACAGAACTATTCTTTACTAACATTATTTAATCTGGATTGTGTGATCAGGTCTCTGCAGAAAGGTTCCTGGCATCACTCCAGTGGCCCTGTGGCCTCGGGTGCAGGTAAGTTAATCTCTATTTGTATGTCCTTGTCCTTACTTTGAGCGGTGGGTTGTACAGGTGTGGAGACCTTCTCGCACAACCTCTCTTCCAAGCACAAGTCTATGATTTTTGTCGTTGCAGTCGTCTTGAAACCAAAACTTGGTTGCGGCACTAAGTGAGCTGGTCCACATGGTCACACAATGTTGGAGAGGTCACATACATCCCCACAGGGTTGTGGATGTTGGAAGAATGAAAACAGCCTTACTGTTTTTTTGTTTCAGCAAAAGGCTCTTATGGTGCAGAGGGTCTTCTCCACACCGTCATAGAGAAGAGTCCAGAGAGTAGTCCTACCACAAAGCCCCGGCAGGGTGGAGGGTTTGTCCAGCCTCCGTCGCCTCCTGAATTTTCCTCTGGATCTGCAGGCCACACACCGCACTCTGGCCGCCTTATACTTCCCACAGTTGTGTACCCCGTCCCCCAGCCTGAGCCCCACTACGCGCAGATGCCCAGCTCCAATCCTGGTTCCGGCTCCTCTGCAGTCTATCCTGCTCTCACCAAGGAGAACAGTCAACATCAGTACCAGGAGTCGCAGGGAACTGGACTGAGGGATGAAGGAAAGATATCATCTTCAGAAAATAACATTTCTTGGTCACATTACCCTCACTCGTCGCATGCACCATCTGCCTTGTACGAGCTCAGGTGATGATGTTATTTAATATTTGTAAAGTGGTTCATCCTCAAACCCCATATTTCTAACTCAGCTTTTCTTTTATCAGGCTTCAACAGGAAGAGTCGAACCTCAGACATAACAGACCGCACATGAAATCAGATGGAGACAGAGCAGAGAGTCAGACAAGAGTCCAAAGACCTCTCAACCACCAGGAACCTCACAGTCAGAGCTTCCAAGAGTCCTACACTCTTAAAGGCCACGGACCTCATGACGTAGTGTTCCAGGAACAGAACCACGGTTTCCATGTTCCCCAAATCCAGTCGTCATCCGGACCAAGGCCTTCATCCTCACATGAATGCAGGGACGCACATGTACCTGTGCAGCCCAGGGACAGGAGCAGGTATGGAGGGATGAGTGTCTAATAGTGATAGTTGACAAAGTGCACTCTCGTACAGTGAGTCAGTCTAATCAAACTTTCTTCTTGTTCTTTCTTCTTCCAGATCAGTGGACCACACCAGCTTTCATACAAACCCAGGGACACTCTCCAGGCCAGCTCAGGGGCAGGTACCATTTATCCACTCACTTGTTCACCCTCAGTCTCAGGCCCCACCCACCTCTGCCACCCCGTCTTCTCCTCGTCACCTCAGTGACTCAGTACCACTGCAGTACCAAGACTGGGATCACAGAGACAAGGATGACGACAGAGAACATCCCCTGACCCGTCTGGAGAATGCCCTTGCTGAGGTCCAGAGATGCAGCAGCTCTGACAGCATTATCTCTGCCAGTAGCCAAAATGGCAGCCAGATGCCGACACGCAGCCTGTCTGTGTTGGAGAAAGTCAGTCGTTTTGAGCGTGGGGAACAAGCCGGAAAGAAGCGTAGTTACAGCACAAGCCATGCAAACAACAAAGCCACCCATCTGAGGGTAAGATGACTGTGAAGGTTCTCAGTCATCCAGGTCATTATGTCTTCAAGTGCTCTTTCCTCTTCTTTTTCCGGCTTCTCCGTGTAGGGGTCGCCACAGCAGATCATCTGCCTCCATCTTCTTTTATTACACCAACTGTCCTCGTGTCCTCCTTCACAACATCAATCAACCTTCTCTGTGGTCTTCTTCTTTTCCTCCTGCAGCAGCTCCATCTTCATCATCCTTTGTCCAATATAATCACTATCGCTCCAAACCATCTCAACCTTGACTCTCTTACTTTACTTTCAAATTGTTCAACCTGAGCAATGCTCATTTCCATCAGTTGTATCTTCAAGACTGTAGAAATAAGCAACTTTACTTGAATTTAGCTTCAGCTATTTCACCTCTCATCCAAGACGCTTCTTAAGTTTTAAAGAATCCAAATATTGCTTCATAAATTTGAACACCTTACATCCAATTCACTGTTTTGTTTCTGATACTTAATCAGACGACTGAAAAAGGCCGGCGCTCCCCTTGTGGAGCAGACGACCTGAGAAACATGTTGGAAAGAAGCACCAGTAGTGCCAAACCCCACAGAACCATGAGCTACAGAGGAAGAAGCAACGGCAGGTAGAATGAAATACCCACCTCTCTTTTGACTATTTTAAAAGCAAACTAAATTTAATGAATTTTATTTGTAATGTTTGTGTGTGATGATCAGGACCCTAGTAGATCCCAGTTCAGCCCTTCAGAGGAGTCACAGCACCTTCCAACTGGAAGAATCCAGGGAGGGCTACAGCAGCAGAGATGTCCACCTTAGGCATGACATCCAGGAGGTGCTGGGCCCCATGCAGGACACATCCTTCAACAGGTCAGAGTCCTGCAGCAGTTTTGGAGTATTCCAACAAGTCTGCGTCTTTAGGTCCAAGTACCTCACAGGGCCAGAGATCTCTGATAGGTCACAATCTTCCAAAAGGTCTGAGTCTGTGTCACCAGAATCCTTCTACAGGTCAGAGTTATGTCCTTCTACAGGACCTTGTCCTTTCAAGGACAGGGTGTAAGCAGAGATGAAGATGTAGTGTAAAATCAGACTTTTTGATTTGGCTGCCATTTATCCTTCCAAAATATTTATCTCCGGAATGCAATGAATACATTTGGACCCTTTGTTTTTCAGGGAAGGACACACATTAATTTGAAATTGACAATACTGTGACGCATTCAGTCCTTAATTGGACCACACAGCAATGGTCTTCCAAACGGTCAGGGTTTTTCAGGTCAAAGTCTTTCAGCAAGTGAGAGTTTATGGTCATCAGAAAGGTCAGGGTCCTACCTTAGATAAGAGTCTTTCAGCAGGTCTTGGTGTCTGAAGTTTTGACATTGAAAACTTGTCTCTATTTAGATCCTACAGGGAATCTTTGAAAGATGCCCAGACTAAGGTCCTTCGGTCCACCTCCTTCAGACGAAGAGACTTCAGTTCCTCCAGCAGTCCGCAGCCTCCGCCTGTCCCCGCCAAGCAAAACTCCCTCGAGAAAAAAGGCCCAAAAACCAAGCCCAAACCACACGGCGTCATCATCAGGCCAATGTCTCCACCACTGGTCACATCCCCTCATGCGCCGAAGGAGCGGCATATGGTCACCCCAGAGGTCCGTGGGCCGAGTCCCCCGGCTCTTCCCAGCGTTCCACCGGTTGGACCTGCTGTGATGCGCATCTGTGGCCGCAAGCGGCTAATGGCAGAGCAGAAGAAACGATCATACTCAGAGCCAGAAAACCTGAATGAGGTTGGGGTTTCAGATGTTGAGACGGTTGCCCTCTTCAGGCGTGGAGGAGGTAAATACAAAAGCAAAGCAACTTTTTCACTGGTCTAGGAGTGTTTGTCGGTAACCATAAGCTACATCCCTGATAGAGACCAGCGTGGCAGACCGGCGGAAGATGTTTGAACTTGCGGCAAGTCGTGTTGGGGTTGGTGCTCATCAGAACACCACGTCCAGACCAGAGCTACGACAGCTTCAGCACGACGCTCTTGCTGAGTATGTGGAGAGGAAGAGAGGAGCTAAAAGAGAAGATGGAGGACAGAGAAGTGGACTGAGGCCTTGCAGAGGTATGAGGGAGTGATGAGTGCATAAACACAAGCAAAGCTATGACTGAGTGGTGATCATTTATATTTTTCTTCTCCCTTCTTCTCTTCAGGCTCCTGTAGTTACTCAGACACCTTCAGCCTCTCCTCCGCCTCCAGCCTCCTCTCCCTCCAGGAACCTGGCCCAGAACGAACCTCCCCTGTTGAGAAGCGTTCCTCCTCCACTCTTCCCCCTGGAACCGACCTGCGCGACTACCAGTCTAACCTCTACTACCCTGGCAGGGTCACAACCCCACGGCCTCCACCTCAGCCACCACAAAGGTAACCAAAACCAGAACCTGCAAATAGAACTGATATTAAGAACTTGTACTCATCGGTCAGTCGTGACACATCTGTACTAATGGTGCTGCTATTAATATTGATATTTATGTTTTGTGTAAACTCTGGGAATCTGAATCTCTTGAAATGCTAATATGTGTAGCTGCTAACTCAAGATGCCTCTCATTTATTTGCTAAATCATTTCAGAGACATTAGTCAAGAAGTCAGTCAGATCCTTCACCACTTTGTTCCAGACCAAATTATCTATAAATCATGGATTGACTTTTTTCCTGGTTTCTCTTCCCAGTGCTCCTCCCGGTTCACCCCCTGAGCTCCAGACCAAGACCTTCCATAATCTGAGTCCTGAAGCAGGTCTGAGTAGACAGAGCCAGTCTGTGAGCAGAGACTCAGGCCTGGACCAACAGCAGCAACAGCAGCAGCAGCAGGACAAAGAGCCACAAGAGCATCCCTTCAGGCTGGGACTGTCCAGGAAGCTCAGTGGGGCCCTGCAGAGGGCCGGGTCAAACCGCAGCACCGGGAAGTCGGCTTCTGCTGAGGATCTGCTGGAACGATCCCAGGAGAATCAGATGACTCCTCAACACTTCCGCTCCCGCTCGTCCCCGATCATGGACACTTTACAGGTAACACAGATCCAATGTCTCCATTGTTTACTCGACTCACTCTGTGTCCAACCATCGGCAACTTTCAGGAATCCAATGCTATCCATGATTGGTTAACGGTGAGAAAGGTGCAGATTTATGAATGACTTCTGGTCGCGTACAACCCAACCTTGATGGTGATTTCACACCAGATGAGAAGTGAGAGACTTTAGTTGCTCGACTATTTCTGTTAGCTCACATTAGCCACAGCTGCTCAATGGGGCTAAAGCTAGAGCTTATATTGACACGAGTTTTGTGTCTTTGTGAGATTCTTGTCATGACATTCAGGCAGTTTGTGTCTCAGCATCGTGTCTTTGCCATAACTTAAAAACATAAGTGTGTGAAACATTAGCATCAGGTTTGGTTCTGAAAAAGCCAAAGAAAAGACATGATGCTTTTGGTTTGACAGTTTATTTAATAATGACATTTTTCCATGAAGGGACATTTTGGTCCTGAGTCACAGAGGAAATTCCTCAGAGTTTCCTGTGAGGTGCCAGAGAGACGGAGAAGACGGACGGTGGCTGGGCGATGTCCGATGTGCATGAATGCAAAGATAGCACACACACACACAAGCACACACAAGCACACACGTACAGAATGTATGACATACACACATCTGCAGTGATCTTAAAGGACAAATTTGCAGTTTATCTCGCTCAGTGATCGGAGTGGCTTGTGTCACATAAACATCATTACTGTTCAGTCTGTCCTCCTACGACCACACAGATGTGCACACACTGAGTTACTGTGAAACTACATTTTCTACGTTATCTACTTTTTTGAAACCTGGAAATTCTGGTTTCAGGTCTTTTTTTTGGCACCTGTTAGTTCCCATGAAACAAGAGTCTGAATTAGTTTAGCTTTCCACACATGTTCCATTCCAGGTGAGACTGTGCTTTCTTTAATGTACTAAACTCTAACTTTCGAAGGTCTCAGATTTTTAATGTTCAGCATTCCAAAATGTCTGCCACCATACAAACACTGCTATTACCGTTAGCAGCTCTCCTTCGTTTCACAGTAGAAATGTTGCTAACGCTGTTTGTTTAAACAAATAAAAAGAAGTAGATTGCTGTTACTGACAAAGACTAACCCAAGATATGTTTGCGCTTCCGACTTCTCGACTGGAAAGCGATGAACTCACACTCACAGTTGTGACATAAATGTGGATTTCTGCATCTTCTTTGTTGAAAACTGTAAATGAGGACACTCTGTCGTACCACAGTTAGCCACGCTTTAGCAAGCTAGCTCGGCTCAAAGTGTTCTTGTTTGTTCACTTTCTTAGCACACAACAGCAGAGAAGATGTCAAATTAGCAATCGTGCATTTGTTTAAATATTGAAAAAATAAAGGGACAAAGACAAAGTGACTTCAGAGGAGAATCATCAGACTGTTCAGTGCGTGTGATTCGGTCTTTCATCAGACATGTGACGCCTCAGTCTGGATTTATTTTTACATTTTAAGACCTGATGAGACGCTGAGATAAGACTCAGGCAAGAATGTTCTCTGAGGATGCTAAAGCAGGAGTCAAACCACCAGGGGGCGACTCTGTTGGTTGCTAAAAGAACTCAGTTTGAATGGAAGTCGATGAGAAAATGAGTTTCAGTTCTTTTTCAATAGAACATGATCTCATTTTTATAAATTAATATGAGTAAAAAATGTCAACATTGAGATTTTGGAGGCTTAAGAACAAGATTTCAGTCTCGTGGTCGCATTCGGATCAGTTTCCTCTTTCACAGTAATGAGAAATGTAAAGTACGATACGACTCTGTGAGGAATAATCAACACTTGTGTGTCTGTGCGTTCCAGGATTTCTCCGCAGGAGACGTCATGACGTTTGGTGTGTTGGTCTCTGAACCTGAGGACAGGTACTGTTCCTCACACGTCCACACAGATCATGTGACCACACAGCTGACAGAAGAGATGAGGCATGTGAAAGCATATGTGACAATCTTTTGGTATGAAGTGAGGACGATGGAGGGAAGGAAGGTAGGAAAGGAGACAAGGGAGTCACATATATTGGATTGGATTGGGTAAAGACAGAGATAAGGACGTCAGAAGAGGTTAGGGAGTGAGTGTAAAGGAGGGAGGAACTGAGGAATGTAAGGAAGCAGAGACAGAAAAATAAACTAAATACCAACTCCAGTCCTCAGAGATTTATTCACTTATTCACTCTAAATGTGAAGGTCAGAGGTCACATGAGGAATTCTTTATGTTTATATAAATCTGTCTTGTGTCTGCACGTGAACGGGAACATGAATCCATCACTGGCCGCTCGCTGACCTTTAACAATCCCGTCAAAAATCAGAAACACCGACTGAACTGAGAGAGCACCAGACCTCTGCTCGTCCTCTGTTAGAAACTGACCGATCACAGGACAGTTCAGAGAGAGAGAGAGAGAGGGCGCCTCCTGGTGGCAGTTCAACAGCTAACACAGATCACTGTTCCAGCTGTGGTAACAACTTTCTTACAAACACATTTTGACAAAGGTAAAAGACAAAATGAAACATGTCAAATGGACAAAGACCAGTGGAGACGAGAAGTCCTCATACGTTAAACATGGAGTCCAAATGTCTGAATATAAACATTTCATTCTCTTCCTCCTTGACAGATCTGCAGACACTCAGATGTTAGGGAACCTCGTCTGTCCTCAACTGTCCCAGAACAGTGTGAACTCCACCCAGCCTTCAGCATCATCTCCAGACCTAGGCTCCTCCTCCTCCTCCTCCGTCACTCCTATCACTCGTAGAGAGCGACGAAGGAGCAGCGAGCGCCAACGAGCCCACAGCACCTCCACCTTGGCGGCCTCCGTTGGTCTGCCCTGCCCCTTCTCCAGTGCAGGTGACACTGAGTGGCAGGCCAGCGAGAGGCTGGCCAACCTGGACGCCATCAGCTTCCCTGGCACCAGCAAAACCCTGGAGACAAACAAAGAGACAAGATGCACTTTAAGTTTAGAGGACACTGAGACAGACGTGGACAGTTTAAAGAACCTGTCAGAGATGCCCACACTTTTACCCCATCCTCAGCTCGCAGCTCTGCCAAACAGGAAGGACAGCGAGAACGCTGTGTCCCTTCCGTCCCCTTCCCTCCATCTGTCCGTCCGCCACCTGTCCTCACTGCGGATCTCAGAGTCCAGCCTCTCGAGCTACAGTGACCAGCAGCCACACATGGAAACGTCCAAGGGCCGATCTCAGGAGGACTTTGACGAGGTCTTCCTCCTAACTCCTGCCCCTCCGTCGCCTCCTCCACCAATCAGAGAGACAAGCATCCTGGAGGACTTCCCTCCTCCTCCACCTCCCATCGAGTTGGAGGAAGAACCTGGATACGATTCTGTGGAAAGGTTTGTTATCTTGTGTTTTTATGTAAACTTGAGTTCAGATATCATCTGATTTTCACAGGTTTTTCTCTGTCCTCAGTCCAAGCTCAGAATACTTGACCAGCTCCAGTGTTCCCAGCAGGAAGTCCTCCCTTCCCTCACCGACACTGTTTCCTTCGTACTCTGTCCTCCCTCCACTGTCCACCACTAACACACACACCTCGACCAAGGACAGCTTAGGTCTGGACTACCAGTCCCTGACCAAGAGGGAGAAGACACCTGAGGAGCAGCGGGTGGAGGCGCTGGCCCGGAAACTGGTGAGAACCAGAGGAATCTCCCTTAGTCTTTGTACCTAGTTAAGAGTCCGCCTTAGACTTTGTACCTAGTTAAGAGTCCACCTTAGTCCTTGTACCTAGTTAAGATTCTACCTTAGTCCTTGAACCTAGTCCGTGTTCTTGTATGTTTTAATTCTTCTTCTTTGGTCCAGGTGTTGCAGGACCACTCTCTGGCGCCTCTCCTGGACACATGGAGCACTAAATCCACTGTCGAGCTCATGAGTGAGATCTTTCCTCGCAGCAGATTGGTTGATCGATCACAGTGGCATCAGTTGGATGACAGGTAACTATGACATCATGTGTTTAACTGTTCAATGGTTTGCTTGACAGACACCAGTTTTGACGTTGTTTGGATGCCAGTGGAAATGTGACAGAAAGATAAAGGCTGTATCTCAGTCAGTCTCTAATCTGCCGACACAGAGGAGAAACAGTCTCTGCATCTTCACTGTGCTTGGGTTTGTCAGTGGACGTCATGTTTAAGTCCTCACTAATGATTTAAAGAGAAACTTCTGCTGAACTGTTTCCTGGAACCGTAACCCATCACAGTGATTATTTAATAGAATGATCTGCTGCACGTTAGACGTGGTTTTTATTTACTCCTTACTTAATCTTTATTTTCTGGTGTGAGATCTCAAGCGGTGAAACAGATAAACACCTGTTTGTCTGTGTTTCTGCTGCTGCTGTTGTTGACTGGAAGTTATTGGCATGATTAGAAAGGACAGGACGGACTGGACCAACCTGATCAGCCGTCCTCAGCGTGTGTTTCCACTTAGGCTGAAGACTCAGCTCAGAGAAAAGAAACAAAGGTTATTCACTGATCCTCAGAGTCGCTGTAATGGAAGAAAACGCAGGTGTATGTAAGGTTGGACAATACTGACACCTTGTGGCCAGAGGAGGTACAACAGAGCACATGTCGTATGAAGTCAGTCAGTCATCATCGAACCGCTTTATCCTCCACCAGAGGGTCGCGGGGGGTGCTGTGCCAATCTCAGCTACATCGGGCGATAGGCGGGGTACACCCTGGACAGTTCGCCAGTCCATCGCAGGGCCACACACACAACTAGAGACAAACAACCATTCACTCTCACACTCACTCCTACGGTCAATTTAGAGTGTCCAATTTACCTAATCCCCACATTTCATGTTTTTGGACTGTGGGAGGAAGCCGGAGAACCCGGAGAGAACCCACGCACACACGGGGAGAACATGCAAACTCCATGCAGAAAGGCCCTTGTTCCAACCGGGGCTCGAACCCGGGTCTTCTCGCTGCAAGGCGAGAGTGCTAACCACAACACCACCGTGTGGCCCATGTCGTATGAAGTGAATTTGTTTATTTAATCTTTTCTTTTTCTTCCCAGGATCCAAGATGGCGTCTGTGATTCTGCATCAGTGGCGATGACAGACGGACAAACACAAACCAACACGGATGAGAAAGACCTCAACACCACAAAGGTAAGAGAATATGTTATTATTATTGTTATTGTTATTGTTATTACTATTACTGCATTAGAAATCTAATTCATTTGAACAAAATTGCCCACGCCTCCTCTTCCTGTCCACTAGGTGGAGCTGTGTGAGGCACTGAGGAGCAGCGTGGAGGCTCTGCAGCAGGAGAAGGAGCTGCTGTGTGAGGAGCAGCGGAGTCACCAGGCGCTGGGCGGCGACATGGAAGCACTGGTGCAGGAGAAACTCAGAGACAACGAGAAGGACAAGTACAGCATGTTCATCGGTACAAACACAAAAAACACACTTTATGATGAAATTAAAGCTACGATATGCAACACTTTTGGTGAAACCATTAAAACAAACCAGTCCAGGAGAAGAAGAGCTCTGAAGTTCCAGACCAGCATTCATCCTGCAGACGTTCTTTAGCAGTAAATCCAGAGTGACCTGCGACGCGTTAAACTCTTACCCACTGTGTCTCCTGCTGCTTTTAAGTGGACTTCGTGAACTTGCAGTTACGACGTCCACGTCGTGTAAAGAACGTTCTAAACTCTAATAACACCGAGGCTTAGAGTAGAGAAGGGTCGCTTGAGCTTCGGCCTGACTCCATGTGCAGTCCTCATGGGCACCGGTGGAGGTTTCCCTTCCAAGTGTGCTGGAGAATCTATGAAGTCTTCATTTACATTTAGACATTTCTTTACTTGACTGTTCCCCAAATGACATAAATAAATGTTTGACGTTGGATATATTTTAATGTTTAGAGCCCTCGTGGAAAGGGAACTTGTCTTGTAATCATGAGGCCTAGTACTGGTCTTTGACGTCTTTTCCTGTGCCTGTTGTGTCAGGTGTGTTAGTGTCTGTGCTGCTGCGGTGAAGCCTCGCACACGTTGACTGTGCGATGTTTTTTGCAGGAGATCTGGAGAGAATCGTGAACCTGCTGCTGTCTCTGTGCAGCCGCCTGTCGAGGATCGACCGCTCTCTGCTCGCCGTGGACGCCGAGGAGCTGACGCAGGAGGACGCAGCCGAGGAGAAGGTGAGACGGCTCAACTCTTACTTCAATCTGCTGTCTGTGTTAATGTTCAGCGTGTCTTCCTCTTATCTGTCCCTGTCATGCTGTAAACTGTAATAAATTCATCTGCGTTGAATTTACCGATCAATCATTAACGTAACCAGACTCTCACCTGTGATGTCGCACAATCACACCACAACGTTATCAAACCGATCAAATTCCACATGGAGCTAATCCAGTTTCTGCTCGGTGTCTTTATCTACTGTCGTATTTACATCACAAGGTTAATAATGTTCCCGTCTGGGTTCATGTTGGCTGCAGTGCTGCAATATGGCCACTAGGTGGGAGTACAGTCATTTATATGTGTTTGTTTTGCACCTGCATTTTAAAAAGAGAGGATGAATTTTTTAAACGAGAAATTTACTCAAACTACATTTCTGTGGCTTTTATTGTGAAATGTTCACACTGAAACAGGAAGTTGTAACAACCTTCTAGAAAGAAGCCAAATATTATTTTTCCTTGTTGAAAGTGTTTTTCTTGAGATGATGATAATGAAGTGTCCGTGTCCTCGTCCTCAGGCGTCTCTCTGTCGTAAACGCTCTCTGCTGCTCCGTCAAACCGAAGACGCCTGGGAGCTGAAGGAAAACCTGGACCGGAGGCAGCGTGTCGTGCAGTCCATCCTGTCCGGCTACCTCAGTGAAGCGCAGCTGGGAGACTACCGGCACTTTGTCAGCACCAAACCCTCCCTCCTGATTCGGCGGCGGCACCTGGATGACCTCATACGTCAGGGGGAGGAGCAACTGAAACAGCTGGTGGAGAACATTCCGGAGCTGGCGGAGGCTCGCGGTTTGTCGAGGGCGGGTCCATTCTCGCTGCCGGGCCACGTGACCTGCTCGTCGCTGTCTGTAATTCCAGGCCCAGCCCACCCCGTCAGGTCCACCACTGTGACGTCACTGTGATGTCACTGTCACACGTGGAGGTGAGAGACAGGAAGTGATGATGACGAAACTGTAGGTGTCCAAATCCACCATTGTTTGTTTTATAACTCGCAGACAAGAGCTCACAGACGGCACCTGATCAGAACTCTGCGGTCGTGATGTGAACTCTTCAAACACACAAATGGCCTATTTCCACCGGCGCACTTGCCACACCACCCAACACCTCGCCGCACCTAGCCACACCTCGCCGCGCCTCGCCACGTCTCACCGCACCTCGCCAAGCCTCACCATGCCACGCCACGCCGGGGCGGTCTCTCAGTAACGAGGCGGTCTCTCAGAAACGAGGCGGTCTCTCAGTAACGAGGCGGTGATCTCTCAGAAACGAGACACTGTCGTCTGCAAACACATGAACCCACTAAAAGTGAGTGAAGACCAAAATCAAAGGAGCTGCACGCGTCACATGACGACACACTGTAACACGACAGTCTGGAGCTTGTAGCACTTTTAGCAGCTTTGCTAACAGGTTTTTACACTGAACCATGAAAGTTAATTCAGCTTCTTTTTCTGTGATTTCAATGTTTCACACTTTTATCTTCATGTGGCAACATTTACACAAATATGCATTTAAAAAAAAAAGATACCAAATCTGAACAAGGTGAGCGGAGGAGTTGCAATCTGCAGTCTCACCACTAGAAAAGTGAACAGAAAAGTGCTTATTTAAGGAATACAGAAGTCAGGGGTTTCAAACTCGTGGCCCCCAAATTAACAAATGTGGCCCACCACCAGTTTTTTGCTGTTTAATGATTCATTTAAATCATATATGTTTTTATTCATATGAAAACAAACAGTGCAATATCATGTGATTGTGATTTGTTTCAAGCTCCTATTGTCCACTCCGGCCGCCGAGTTTGAGAACCCTGACCTCAATCATGCTGTGGTCAGATCAATAATTAATATTCAACTTTTATTAAAGTGAAGTTGCACCATTTTCTTTTTTGTTTTTCTTGTTCTGTTAAATCACAATTGTAATTGTTCAGTGTCACAACAGAACACTTTTTGTTCTCTCTCTCTCTTCTTGTACGCTTGAGTCTTGAGTCATTTTGTTTTCCCTGCAGAAACCCGATCAATATTTATTGTATAATTCAAAAGGTTTTTCACAGCTTCTCTTCTCACTGACGACCACTTCTTTTATGTTGTTTTACTGTTTATTATTGTTTATTCACACTCTCAGACATTTCTCGTTGAATTTAATTCATCGTTTGCTTTGAACGAAGGGCGAATGGAAAAAAAACTGTTGCAAAAATAAAAGTATTTTGTATTTGCTTTATGATTGTGTCCTACTCACACACACACACACACATTCTAATTTTACTCTTCACACTTCACCATTTTGTAATGTTTTACTACAGTTGTAGTAAATTATACTGTTTCTGAGCATTATTATTATTTCTGGAAATCATCCTTAGTACAGTGGTCAGCAACTGGTGGCCCGTGGGCCAAATCTGGCTCACCAGAATTAATATCGGTCCCAGGAGATGATTTTAAAAGTCTGATTTTTTTTATTTTGTTTATTAAAATGTTTGCTTTTCCTCACATTAATGACAGAATTCAGAGCTTTTATTCTGAAAAAAGCATCTCTGGCAAATTTCCTTTTTTTAAATCAACATGTCTCTTAAATGTTTCCATGTTTGTACGAGATGGAATTTAGATTACAAGAAAAACATATTTCAATTTCTTAGGACAATATTGGACTTTGGGCAAATTGACTTGTGGACCCTGCCTTAGTGTCTGCTGACCTCACCTGGGGTCCCTACCACTATTTTGGAAAGCACTGGACAACCCAAAATGTCAACAGGGATTTTTCTAAATATTATTAACTTATCTTTCATCAGCTTCAAAACACTTGAAATGTTTTTTTTAATATATTTGTATGTGATTATTATTTTGTTTTTATGAAGTATGAACATAAACAACCAAAACAAAATCAATGTAGAAAAGGTTAAAACATGATACGAAAACCTCCATGAATTATGCAAATTAGTGTGCTTACGTCATCCACAAACATCCGGGTCACCTGCTGGAATGCAGCTTCAGGTGAGGCCACAGTGGGCGGTGCTTCATTCCTGCGTGACATACCAGAAACAACTCCCCGAACTTTAGATTTTCACACAGACGGAGGAGGAGAGGAGAGAACCAGGACCAGGACCAGGACCAAGACCTGAGCCAGGCGCAGACAGGAGGACCATGGCCGCAGAGTTGAGTCAGGACGCGGTCTTACTGTTCCTCCACAGCCGCGGAGGCTCTGCCAAAAACTCAGAGCTGCTCCTTCACTTCAACCACTTTATCCGGAACAACGTGGACCGAGACCGGAACCGAGAACTCTTCAAGAAGTTCGTTAACACCGTGGCCACAGTTCGACAGGAGGACGGAGTGTCTTACGTGGTTCTCAGGAAGAAATTCAGAGGTCAGGTCCCGGTGGCAGCAGCTCCAGCAGCGGGAGGAAGAAGCTCCGCCACGTCGCCGCGACTCCCGAGGAGCACCGAGCCTTCACCGGAGCCTCCGCCGGAGAACAGCAACCTGAGAGCGACCACGGTGAGAGAAGAGAGCCGAGGAGAACACACACACACACACACACACACGTATGTCAGGTAGGTTAGTGGATTAGTCAGTGAGTTGGTAGTTAGACTGGTGGGTTGTCAGGTTATTTATTTATTTATTTATTTATTTATTTAGGGGTTAGGGTTAGTTAGGTTGGTAGGTAAGTATATAAGGTTATAGTTTGGCAGGTAGATTGGTAGTTAAGCTGGTAGATTGGGAGGAAAGGTTGTCATATAGGTAAGTTGGTTGTTTGGTTACTTGAGTAGTTTGTTAGCGGTCTGTTCATAAAGATAAATAAATATGTAAATAAATATGTTTCAGTTTTGCATCAATGTCACAACTTCTCACACTTGTGTTTCTTTTCTTCCTCAGATAATAAAAGCAGCTTCTCAGGGAGAAACTACAGTTCTCCCTGCAGCTGGAATCATCCTCAACATCAACACTGGAGTGGATTTTAACCAGAAGGTAACCAGGTCACCTGAGCCCAGAGGAGGAACCACAGCAGCTCCAGAGAAGATCCAGATCTCTGAACACCATGTCCGACACGAGTGCACCTCAGTGGGACAGCAGAGTCTGTGTTTTGGTCCACTTCCTGGAACCACAGTGGTGGATCCTGTAGTCAGAGAACATGGAGGAACCAGGCTGCTGCAAGATGTTCCTGCAGTCAGAGAACGCGGAGGAACCAGGCTGCTGCAAGATGTTCCTGCAGTCAGAGAACACGTAGGAACCAGGCTGCTGCAAGATGTTCCTGCAGTCAGAGAACAGAGAACACGTAGGAACCAGGCTGCTGCAAGATGTTCCTGCAGTCAGAGAACACGGAGGAACCAGGCTGCTGCAAGATGTTCCTGCAGTCAGAGAACACGGAGGAACCAGGCTGCTGCAGGATGTTCCTGCAGTCAGTCGGAGGAACCAGGCTGCTGCAGATGTTCCTGCAGTCAGAGAACACGGAGGAACCAGGCTGCTGCAAGATGTTCCTGCAGTCAGAGAACGGAGGAACCAGGCTGCTGCAAGATGTTCCTGCAGTCAGAGAACACGGAGGAACCAGGCTGCTGGGATGTTCCTGCAGTCAGAGAACACGGAGGAACCAGGCTGCTGCAAGATGTTCCTGCAGTCAGAGAACGGAGGAACCAGGCTGCTGCAAGATGTTCCTGCAGTCAGAGAACACGGAGGAACCAGGCTGCTGCAAGATGTTCCTGCAGTCAGAGAACACGGAGGAACCAGGCTGCTGCAAGATGTTCCTGCAGTCAGAGAACACGGAGGAACCAGGCTGCTGCAGGATGTTCCTGCAGTTTCTTGTGTTGCTCCACGTCGATTCAGATACAGACAGAGCTACAAAACTGCTGTTTCTCAAGATGACGATGAGGACGAAGAAGAAGAGGAGGAGGTCACAGTGAGGCGTGGTTCAGCAGGAGGAGTGTGGCCCTCCATGGTTCCTCTAGAAGACACAAGGAGGAGCATATCTGTGTCTTCACCGTGCATCATAGAGTCGCCTGCACCTCCTTCTGTCACCTCTTCTTCTTCTTCTTCTACATCAGAACGAATGCTCCCAAGGATCTTCATCCAGGATGTGGAAGAGGAAACACTGCACCCACGTGAGTCAGGGGTGGAGCTTGGTCACATGTCCAGCAGACAGCGCTGGCCTTCAGAGACAGAACGGTACACATCATCTCCAGACCAGGAGCGCAGGTTCTCACAGGACCAGGGTGTTCACCTGGAACCTAGACCTCTTCATAGCCAGGGTGCGATACTCTCCTCGAGCCACAGCAGCATCTTCTCCCCGTCTTCTGACGCCGGGTTCTCCAGCAGTGACTGGCCACCGTCCAGCACCTCCAGAGGATCAGCATGGAACTGCAGCTACGAGGACCTGCAGGCTCCAGAAGGTAAGACCGCAGTTTCTCCTTCATGACGTAAACAAACATCATCACAACAATCAACAAAAGACTGAGCTGATAAAACTCTGCGTCGTTTTAAGTCTACGATACATGTTCACGTCTTTATCTCAACAGGAAACTGAAGTCTGTGAACCACTCACTCTCTCACACACACACACACACACGCACGCACGCACGCACACACACACACACGCACACACTCACACACTCACACTCACCCTCTCGAGAGTGGTTTACAAAGTTCAGTTTCCTGTTGGTAAAGTGTGTCTCACAGAACATGTTCTTCAGATATCAAAGATTGTTGTTGCTGTAACTTTATCTCTAATCCCTGTTGTGTATTTTACTATTAGTTATGTGTGTTTTACTGTTAGTTATGTGTGTTTTACTGTTAGTTATGTGTATTTTACTGTTAGTTATGTGTGTTTTGTTTTATTGTTAGTTATGTATTTTACTGTTAGTTATGTGTTTTTACTATTAGTTATGTGTGTTTTATTGTTAGTTATGTGTATTTTTGTTAGTTATGTGTGTTTTATTGTTAGTTATGTGTATTTTACTGTTAGTTATGTGTATTTTACTGTTAGTTATGTGTATTTTACTATTAGTTATGTGTGTTTTATTGTTAGTTATGTGTATTTTACTGTTAGTTATGTGTGTTTTATTGTTAGTTATGTGTGTTTTATTGTTAGTTATGTGTATTTTACTGTTAGTAGTTATGTGTGTTTTATTGTTAGTTATGTGTGTTTTATTGTTAGTTATGTGTGTTTTACTGTTAGTTATGTGTGTTTTATTGTTAGTTATGTGTATTTTACTGTTAGTTATGTGTGTTTTATTGTTGTTATGTGTGTTTTACTGTTAGTTATGTGTATTTTACTGTTAGTTATGTGTATTTTAGTTATGTGTGTTTTATTGTTAGTTATGTGTATTTTACTGTTAGTAATGTGTGTTTTATTGTTAGTTATTGTTAGTTATGTGTGTTTTACTGTTAGTTATGTGTATTTTATTGTTAGTTATGTGTATTTTATTGTTAGTTATGTGTATTTTATTGTTAGTTATGTGTATTTTACTGTTAGTTATGTGTATTTTATTGTTAGTTATTTGTATTTTATTGTTAGTTATGTGTATTTTATTGTTAGTTATGTGTGTTTTATTGTTAGTTAGTGTATTTTGTTGTTAGTTATTAGTTGTGTGTTATTGTTAGTTAGTTATGTTAGTGTGTGTTTTATTGTTAGTTATGTGTGTTTTTATTGTTAGTTATGTGTATTTTACTGTTAGTTACTGTTAGTTATGTGTGTTTTATTGTTAGTTATGTGTTTTTTATTGTTAGTTATGTGTGTTTTATTGTTAGTTATGTGTGTTTTATTGTTAGTTATGTGTATTTTACTGTTAGTTATGTGTGTTTTATTGTTAGTTATGTGTGTTTTACTGTTAGTTATGTGTATTTTTATGTTATGTGTATTTTACTGTTAGTTATGTGTTTTTATTGTTAGTTATGTGTATTTTACTGTTAGTAATGTGTGTTTTATTGTTAGTTATGTGTATTTTACTGTTAGTTATGTGTGTTTTACTGTTAGTTATGTGTATTTTATTGTTAGTTATGTGTATTTTATTGTTAGTTATGTGTATTTTATTGTTAGTTATGTGTATTTTACTGTTAGTTATGTGTATTTTATTGTTAGTTATTTGTATTTTATTGTTAGTTATGTGTATTTTATTGTTAGTTATGTGTTTTTATTAGTTATGTATTTTGTTGTTAGTTATGTGTATTTTATTGTTAGTTATGTGTATTTTATTGTTAGTTATTTGTATTTTATTGTTAGTTATGTATTTTATTGTTAGTTATTTGTATTTTATTGTTAGTTATGTGTATTTTATTGTTAGTTATGTGTGTTTTATTGTTAGTTATTTGTATTTTATTGTTAGTTATGTGTATTTTATTGTTAGTTATTTGTGTTTTATTGTTAGTTATGTGTGTTTTATTGTTAGTTATTGTTTTATTGTTATGTGTATTTTACTGTTAGTTATGTGTGTTTTATTGTTAGTTATGTGTGTTTTACTGTTAGTTATGTGTATTTTACTGTTAGTTATGTGTATTTTACTGTTAGTTATGTGTGTTTTATTGTTAGTTATGTGTATTTTATTGTTAGTTATGTGTTTTATTGTTGTGTGTGTTTTATTGTTAGTTATTTGTATTTTATTGTTAGTTATTTGTATTTTATTGTTAGTTATGTGTGTTTTATTGTTAGTTATGTGTATTTTATTGTTAGTTATGTGTGTTTTATTGTTAGTTATGTGTATTTTGTTGTTAGTTATGTGTGTTTTATTGTTAGTTATGTGTGTTTTATTGTTAGTTATGTGTATTTTATTGTTAGTTATGTGTGTTTTATTGTTAGTTATGTGTATTTTGTTGTTAGTTATGTGTGTTTTATTGTTAGTTATGTGTGTTTTATTGTTAGTTTTGTGTGATGTGACTATTAGAACAGCAGCGATCAGCTGATGAAGCTAATCTCTGTCAGCACATACAAAACAATATGATTGTACAAAATTGAATAAATCAGTTTAAGTTGTTTTGGAACTCGACTGACTGATATTACGCTGTAATAAGAGGAAACGTTGTCGTGGAAACGAGGTTGTTGTGTTCAGTTGTGTAGAAAACAGATGTGAGTGTAAAATAACGCTGGATTTCTGTGCATCACCAGCTGGAACCACCATCCTGGAAGCTCTGCAACGAGCACAAAGGACCAACCTCACCTGCGCTAAACCCACAGCAGGCCGTCTCCGTGACAACCAGGATTCTTCACTGGTGCCGTGGCATCTCTCCACAGGTCAGAGTTTCTGTGTATTTATCATCAGACGTCTTTAAAGGAGCAGTTTATAAATTCAGATGATGCGGATTTCACTGAATTATGTCAGTAAAGTAAAATGATGTCATTACACTTCATGTTGTGATAAGACGGAACATGTTTCACGTCTTTGTCTCACTGTGAGACACATAGTCAGGTCCACTATATTCAGATTTTAACCTTAGTGGGAATTTTTTAGGGATTTGGTAAACTATACATTTTTGGAAAGGTTATTGCATAAGGAGTCAGAAAATCAATGTTTAACATAAATTATAATCTCAAGACTTCTGAATAAACTGGAATGTTGTTTTTAACAGCTTAACCCACACTGTAAGGAATCCAATGGTGCTAGTTACACTACACCATATTAACCCTTCGATGCATGTGTAAAAAATGACTCTGTGTGGTTGTTTTCTTACAATATCTTTGTTATGAAAAGTTATCATTTCATATTC